>NC_061514.1:361314343-361339623 GCF_022539505.1 Lolium rigidum
ACTTAAGTAGTATCTTAGGGTGTTCTCATAGGACCTCGTGAGAATACCAACTTGTTAAGACAATGTTTGTAATAAAGTATGGAGTGTTATGACCTGCAATGTTTCTGTTGTACCACTCTGAGGGATATGGCAATTTGTGAAGAAGTCCCTTCACAAAGATCATATCAACGACTTGTATACTACAACATGCAGTGGTATGCTGGGTCACCGCAGCCGACGATACAACAACGATGACGAAAGAGATCGTCTGGCCAGGGACGCCAGGAGACATCATCGGCATGATCGCGACAAGGAGAGATATGAGCGCCACGCCAAGGAAAAGTCGAGGGAGCAAGACGACGTGGATAGGCACTGGGACTGTCCCTTCTTCGTACACTACCGGGATTCAGTGAATGAGCCGATTGCCTACAATCGGCAACCGCCTGAATGTAGACGGAAGAAGAAGGATGCAGCCTAACGTATCCGTGTTCAAGCGTCTAGGGCCTCTCCCGCCTCGGAACGAGCACGCCGAGTCCTCTCGGGTGGAAGATCTCGAGGAATTGGAAGACGATGATGAAGAAGAAGAAGAAGATAAGTACCACCGGCCAAGGTGGTGCCCTGATGGACTCAGCCGTTCCCAAAAGCGTAGGGTTCAGTGACTACGTGGTTTGGAGGAAGCCGAAAGGTTATACATGCACACGTTAAGGAAGGCGCGGCCTGATCTGGCCACGAAAATTCAGCGAACCCTGGACGAAGAAGGTCGGCCACAAAGGAAAGAGTGGCGCCCCAGACAAAAGAAAGCCGATGATGAGACATCGGCTGGCACAAATATGGTGTTCATCCTTCCAACGGAGTTTAGCGCTCCGAGATTAGACGAAGCACCTGTGGCACAACTTGATCGCGGCCCACGGCCGGTTATCTTTGAGAAGCCACGAGAAAGAAGCTACGGACACCTGAAAGCCCCGTACTTGCGAGGTTATATCAATGGGCAGCCTGTCAACAAGATGCTTGGTGGACACCGGAGCGGCAGTCAACATTATGCCATACTCCATGCTTCGTCGGCTGGGACGCTCTAGCTCGGACCTGATCAAGACCAACGTGACACTGAACGATTTCAACGGCCAAGCATCTGACGCACAAGGTGTTCTGAACGTGGATCTGACCGTAGGAAGGAAAATCATCCCTACGACGTTCTTCATTGTCGATAGCAAGAGCACCTACGCTGTCCTGCTAGGGAGAGATTGGATCCACGCCAACTGTTGCATTCCATCCACGATGCACCAATGCTTAATACAGTGGGATGGAGATGAAGTAGAGGTCGTCCACGCAGATGACTCAGCCGAGATTTCAACGGCCGGCATGAACGTTTGGGAGACAACAGGCCAAGAGCCACTCTCAGGCATCACTTTGGACGACTGCGAGCGCATCGACGTGACGAAGGACGGGGTGAGGCTGGTCTTATCCACCGGCCTGACCGTTTGACAAGAGCAAAATCTATGGACAAACGTGGCGATGCCGATCCTTGTGATCGGCCCCAAAGATCTATGGACGAACATTGCAAAACCTTCATTGAACAATTCAATCAACATGGAGGCCGATTCCAGCAATCGGCCAAAATTATCCTCACCATACGTTCTGCCTATGTTCAACGTCGATCTAACGGGCAACGGGTTTACGTCGGCTGATGAGCTAGAAGAAGTCAACATTGGTCCTAACGGAGCCGACGTTCAGATACAGTGCCTTGACTAACCACAGAGCCGATATCCGCAGTTACCTGTCAGATTCGGCTCGGGGGGCACCTAAAGAGATGAACATGTGCGATACATGTGCAGTAAAAAGTATTGGGGGCCGATAGAAAAATCGGCCAGTAAAAAAAAATCACAGCCGATGCACAGACATCGATTTGAGAAAACATGCGGAGACAACAGTATGCGAGTACAGCCGATGCACGGGCATCGACTTCAGAATGATAAAAGCCGATGCATTGCTATCGACTCTAGAGGAACAAGCTCAATTGAGCAGGTTAACAGATCGGTTTCAGACCAGAAATCATGATATTTGAGATGAATCTCCTAGTGGGTTGCTGAGGAGTTCAATCTGCGCGTTTAAGGTTGGAGGATGGTTTGGACGTGAGCTGGACATGTTGGACCGTGTGAATAGGCAACTGCTTGGCCTCAAATCGCGTTTATAGTGCAAGCCGATGCCCTACCATCGGCTCTCTGTACAACGACTTCGTTCGACGATCGGCAAAGTTGACAAGAAAGCAAAATTAAGTGGGGAATATTTTCTTCATTAATAATGGGATTTCTTACAAAGAAAGAGCCGATTGCTCAAGGAAGGAAGAACAAAAGAAGGGTCTGTTGACCAATCTACTACTACTAGGCCTACACTAGTAGATCCTAGTCTACGGGCCGTCGCTGCCCTCGTCGTCGTCCTCGGAGCTCTCATCGGCACTGCTGCCGGTGGGCTCCTCGTCACTGCTCCCGTAGCCCTCTACGGGAGCTTCATCCTCCTCGTCATCGTCGCTATCGTCGTCATCCCACCAGGTGCGGAGGCGTTTCGCCGGCGGGTAACCCTCGAGGGAGTCGTCGTCATCGTCTTCCTCCTCCTCTTCCTCAGAGGAGGTGTGACCGTCCCAGGGGAACAAGTCATCCTCGCTTTCCGATTCCAGTTCCCCATCAGCAAGGAACTGGAGATCTTCATCTCCGCTGGTCAAAGACTTGTCGTCCTCGGACCAGATGGAGGAGGCGTGGTCCTCCTGGTCCCACTTCTCTGGTGCGCGTATGTCCTCCGGCGTCGGCTCGCGGGAGGAGGAAGACCGGTAGGAAAGACCGGAGGAGGAAGAGGAGGAAGAGTCCATGGTGGGAGGAGGGTTTTCGAGTACTACGGAGGAACAGAGGATGAGGAGGGGATAGAGAAGCGAATTGCTCGATGCGGTTAAATAAAAGGGATATGGTGGAGATTCAATGCCACAGCAGTTTCCAAGGAAGTGGTGCCCAAAGGAGAATTGGCCAGGTCACGCGGAAAGGCAAGGCATCATGATGAAGGATACTGGCGACGGTTCTCGCTCTGCCACGACATGACCCGACGAAGAAAAAGCAGAGTGATTTTGGAATTGTCATTTCCAAAACCAGGGGGGCATGTGTTATCACCAGAATTTGACCGGATCAGAGGTGGGCCGCGATTACATGTGGGCTTGAAGAATATATACATAGAAGAAATACATGAATCGGCCTTGTATACAAAGTTTGGGCTAGTTTGCCCGTGTATCTGTAACATAGTAGGATACGTGTCGGTTAGATAGAGTTTGGCTCGTGCACGGTTGGGATTATTCCCACGTTAGAAAGTCTACGGACTATAAATATGTATCTAGGGTTTATGAAATAAACAACAATCACGTTCACCACAAACCAATCTAGGCGCATCGCCAACTCCCTTGTCTCGAGGGTTTCTTCCGGGTAAGCATTATGCTTGCCTAGATCGCATCTTGCGATCTAGGCGATACGCGTTATTCGTCGTTCATGCGTTGCTCGTGTCTGAAGCCTTGTTGATGGCGAGCAACGTAGTTATCATAGATGTGTTGGGGTTAGCATTGTTTCATCGTATCATATGCTTTCGTCCGTGCAACCCTTAGACGTCTAGCCGCCCTTACACCTATCTTGGGTGTAAGGGCGGCACCCCGTTTGATCATTATTTAGTAGATCCGATCCGTTATGATTGCTCCTTGTTCTTCAAGGATTAGTTTAATATCTGCATAGTTAGGCCTTACAAACGGGTTGAAGGATCCAGTGGCGCGTAGGGTGTAGTTTGCTAGCCCTAGGCAAGATGTTCCGGGGATCAACTTCATGTTGGTTTTTAGGCCTTGTCTAGGGTCGGTTTACGATCACCGTGCGTGGCCGCCAGGCTCAATCACGCGTAGGATGTTCCGATTATGTGGTGAAAACCCTAAATCGTAGTAGGTTGTTTTAGCTTTATTTTGATCAAGCAGGACCACCATCCGACCGTACACCTCGTACGGATCATGGGTGGATCGGCTCCTTGAGCCGATTCACGGGACAACCCGAGAGCCGATCGAGGCTCGTATTTAATGTTTACGTGTATGCCATGCAGGAAACTAAGCGAGGCAAATCTAACACCTTCCCGACCGGGTATAGGTCAGGTGGCACGCCCTTGCACCAACGATCGGACGTGCGTGCCGGAGTCTTTGCGGGCCGTCGCTCGAGAGACCAGGGCCAGCCGCAGTCCTGGGAGCCTCCCGGCTCTACTGTGTTGCCCGTCGCTGCTCGCCGGTGGGTTTCTGACCGCAACACCTTGACATGCATGTTTCAAATCTCAATCGTTTTTAATTCCTTTTTCTTATCTATGTCGCCACGTCATTTGTCAAAATTATATGATATCCCAACATCAATTTAGCTAAGTAAATGAAAAATTGAGATAAATAAAATTTAAACTTAAGATATAAGAACTAGCAAATGCACTATTAGTTTATTCAATCTTATACCAGATATTTGTCCTATTTTGTCAATTTGAATCCAAAAGTCTGACGCACCGAGCCCGATTTACACAAAAGTTTAAATTGCACTATTAGTTTATTTTGAATCAGTTTCATAAAGTAGCATTTCTATCTCAAAAGTTTAATCAACATGTTAAACTAATGTGCCATTTGATTAGGATACAAATGTTTGAATTGTTGTAGCGGCAACGTACGTTATGATGTGAAAAATCCAATGGACTTAATGTGAAAAAATCCAAAGGAAATAAGTGTCAATAAGACGACATCGTCACATCTTGCCAAAAGAATTGCATCATAGTTGACGTCTAACAGCTGGATATGAACCCACTGTCTAGTCACTGCTGCAAGCAGGTTGAACCTATCATGATGATGGTATCAACTGCAAAATCTGGTTCAATTTGAAGTGAAACAAATGTTGGTTCAAACTCTCGCAGCGAGATACATATATGCGATTTAAAATGGGATTATATACTGGAGTAGACGTATATACACGTCCTATACAGTCCACAGATTAGGGACAAATCAGTCGCTCTCGTGGACAGTCTGAACGGCTAGGCCGTCTGATTTTTCTATCCGGCCATCCCGTTCCTCGTGCACGTACAATCTCCCACATTACGACGACGACGGCCGGTTCGGCAGCGACCACCGGGGTTTGTTCCCGGCGTACAGCAGCCGTGGTGCTTGGCCCCGGTTCTCCATGGTAGCGGTGGCGCTGCAGCCAGCGGTTGCCGTGATGGTTGTGCTGCTGGGGCGCCCAGCGGTTGCCGCGGAGGCGGCGGCGGAGGCCACCGCCAGGGCCGAAGCGACGACGGGGCACCCAGCGGTTGCCGTGGTGGCAGCGGCGGAGGCCACCGCGTTCCACTCCCGGCGATGGCCGGAGTTCCAGCGACGAGCAGCGAAGATCCGATGGCGACGAGTATGGAAACGACGCTCCTCTCGTGCCACAAAACGAGCGAAGGAAAAAGCCAAGGATGGCAGGGAATCCATCCTTTCTTACCTTTCTCTATTCTCTCCGATGGCCTACTTGCTTTTGGCAGAACAAGTGCTGATGACGTGAAGAGAGACAGAGATTGGGAGTGAATGATTGCTTTCCATTGATGTGGACTGCGGGTATTTATATTACCTCAACAGTCGGGAGTACATGTCGGTTACAATACTTGTGTCTCTTTGGAAAGGACACAACTGTTCGCTTTGCACAGCGATTGAACAAAACTCTAGTATGCTAACTGCTATAGGGAATATTCTAAGGAATCTGCTAACTGCTTGATTAGCCTAAATCTAAAGCTAATTTATTCCTAACACAAAGATCACAGCTCATGACACAACCCAGCAAGAAGCCAGGGTGTAAGGAAAACCCAAACATCGAAACATGACAAATATGCCCATTACTAAAGGCAACGCTGAAACTGCTCACGCATTTGGCACACTCATACTTAGGCCCTACTCATAATGTTAGCACGGTGGCCGGTTGTCCGAGCTAGTCACTGAACAAGGTGACATTATTATTGCAAAATAGCACAACACGTCCATGCGAGATACTCAATCGTCCATCGGTCTACAATTTCATCTTCAATATTAGAACCTCCATAAAGGATATTTTTAAAATAATATGCATAGTATTATAAATGTTGATATTTTTCTTCTATTTTTAGTTAATTTTTACAAAAATTGATTTTAAGTAATTCTAAAACGTAATTATTAATGGAGGGAGTACGTCCATGTAATTTGGCACGGGATATTTCACTCTAATAGGATACTAGAATCGATAAATGCATTAAACTTCATGGTCTGTCATTGTAATTTTATTTTCTAGGAGCCAACCATATATCTATTTAAAAAATTACTAATATAGAAACATGGGAGCCAATAATTTCATCCAAGGAATAATTGACAAAATAATGCTTTTATGGCATAGTTATGATTTTGTTTTTCTTGTGGGAACACCACACTAGACGGTCTGGACCGCGTCGCCGTCGGATCTTCTTGTCAAACCATCCATCGCCGTCCAAATATGGATGTGCAATTGCACATGGTTATACAACTGCACATTTTTTCGCAGTTAGTTATACATGAAATCGGATGATCGAGAATTAAGAATTAGGTTTGTTCTATATCAACCGAGAATTAGTCAGGTCCATTGTAAAATCAAAAGGACTTACTTCTTACATTCTATTTTTCGTGAATTTTGTTTAAATTTAAATTACAATCACGACAATACTTATGGAATAGAGTGAGTAGTTAATTCTAAATCGGTTGTGAATCAAATACTCGCACCGTTTCACAAAAGTTGATTAAGATTTATCAAAATTTAGATGTGCGTAGATGCTATTTAGTGTGTAGATATATTTAAATTTAGATAAATCTTAGACAACTTTTATAAGATGGAAGGAGTATATCTTTGTAATTTCGTTAAACAATTCCACGAAGTCGCCCTGGTGGACTTCTGATGGGAACGCCACACTGGCCAGTCTGAACGGCGTCGCCGTCCGATTTTCCTATCAAACCATCCATCGCCGTCCAGATATCTTGCCCCGTCGGACGAGCTCGCCACGCGATACACGTTAGCTCGGTGATCCCCCAAAGATTCTTCTTCCAACAAGTCGTCAAAGCACGTTCAAAGATCCCAGCTCGCCCACGTAAATCTCAACTGACATTTGTAAATCTCAACAGCAGCTACTATAAATATACCTACACGGACCACGCGCCCATTAGATCCCGGCCTCATCCCCCTCCCACCCCCTCGCCTTGGCCGCCACCGCCGGCAAGGCAGCCGCGCGCCTCCGTGCCGGAGAAGACCGGCCGCCCCTCCTTCCTCCTCCGGTCAGTGCTCTCCGAGTTATTCCGTACTCTGCCTCTTCCCCCTCTGATTTCTCCTCCAAGGAGTTCTTCCCTTCTCGCACTCTTGTCTGCAAGTCTTTGTTGTTTAGTTTTCTTCCTCCCCCGACGGGGCCACGGGGCCCAACAGACGACCTACTGGCTACTGCTACCACGTTGTCTCGGATTGCGTATCCTATCTTTTGTTGGCAAGGAATCCTGACCTGATTGCAGTTGGATGTGTTGTTTACAGAGTTCAGTTCATTTTTTATACGGATGTTCTTGCCTTGTTTGCGATTTTTTTTTTTTTTTGCTGTGTCAATGAGCAAATCAAAACTCAAATCATAGTTGACGATTTTCGAAGTGCGTGCTGCCCTTAGCCCACCCACCCACCAAGGTTCGATCGAGTTCTTCTTCAGGGCACATGTCGATCTGAGTTGAGCCCCGCAAGAGTTTGTACCCAGCCCTGGAGGCAGCTGGTGGATAAGACGGCGAGGACGCAGCCTAGTTTCCAAAAATAGCCACGCTAAGTCCGCCCCGGAGACAAGATGGGAACGGCGCTAATTCTGGCGGCGTGGCGGCCCATGAGTTCTTGCTAAATCAGATCCATGGTGTGAGCTGGCCATCCATAGTACGCGTCGCCGGTACTTGCTGCCTTAAAGCGTTCGAATTTCTAGCTTTAAATACCTGCGGTCTGCGGATTTATACACTTTTAGGAAGCAAGATAGCGGAATTTATTTCTTGTTTACGAGCGTCATCTTTGCTACGAACTGTGTCGCGGTGAGAAAGTTTTGCCCATGCATATTTCTTTCTCTGAAACTCTGACGAACAAAAAACTTCCAGCGTTGTTAACTCGGGTTCACCGCTTTACTGTCATGATTTCTGAAATAGCTACTCTTTGCAGTGCTGCCGACTTCTCTGGCTAGGCGAAGGTGAACTCTGTTATCATGGGCCTCGAGGTAGCAGGTGCGGGGGCACCTGAAGTTCAGGTATCTTTTACTTACATACTTGTTTTCTACTTCTAATTCAGTTAATGGCCCTTAACTGTCATTTAACTGAATTTCATGGTCTGGAGTAACTATTCACACTCTTGGGCATGTTTCATCGTCCTTTAACTGAATTTCATGGTCTGGAGTAACTATTCACACTCTTGGGCATGTTTCATGGCCCTTTAACTGAATTTCATGGTCTGGAGTAACTACTGACACTCTTGGTTCTGTTTCGCAGAGCAAGTTCTGGGGTATTGTGGTCTGCTTTTTCTTGGGAAATGGAAGCCTTTTTGCGTGGAACAGTATGCTTACCATCGAAGATTACTATGTCACTCTCTTCCCGGTATGTGCCTGATGGTAAAACTCTGTTTATGGCTTGACTGAGACCAGTGTGCAGTAGCATCATACACACACTTTAGATGCAAAAGTGTGTCTCTTATCTTTCTTTTTTGTCAATGAAACAAGTAGTATTTAGTAGCGTGATGTGGCCGCACTAGCACTTGATCAAAGCTGAAGGCATCCTTCGGCTTTTGCTTAAAGTGTTGGAGTCTATTGAAAATTAACCAAAATTTTCTTCATGGTTCACATGAAACTTTTGTGGTAAAAAGAATCCAGACATTCAGGTCAATTTGTTGTCAATTGGAACCAATTTTTATGATAATGATTATTTTCATTTCCACCTTCACTTCATATTCCAAACATGACCCCTTCTAATGCAGCATTTGTTACATTCTTACATTCAGATTTTTAATTCATATTATGATTCTTGACCTATCACATTTGAATGCAGAAATACCATCCAACAAGAGTTCTTACACTAGTTTACCAGCCTTTTGCCTTTGGGCTCACCTGCATCTTTACATACTATGAAGCAAAACTCAACACGAGGCGGAGAAATCTTGCTGGATTTGCACTTTTCTTCCTCAGTTCTTTGGCGTTAATAATGGTAAGTATATTGGGTATTGCCTTATGCCCTTATGCATAACAGATTGATGTTGTGCCAGTATGCAGCTCATGTAAATCATCTTGCTTATTGTAGCTGGACATTGGTACGAAAGGACATGGTGGAATTCCCCCATACATTGGAATATGCATTATCAGTGCCCTTTTCGGGACATCTGATGCCCTCGTTCAAGGTGGAATTGTTGGCGACATTTCCTTGATGTGCCCAGAGTTCATTCAGGTCACCTTTTAGTTTATTACTGTACTTTGTGATTAACTTTGTATATCTTGCCGCATTTTACCTTTGTTGACATGTCGTTTTCTTCGTGTTTTCAGTCCTTCTTGGCAGGCCTGGCTGCATCAGGAGTTCTAACATCAGCTTTGAGATTAATCACAAAGGCAGCGTTTGAGGACTCACAAAATGGTCTTCGAAATGGAGCCAGTACGTCCTGATCTTGTCCAGATTTTTTTTTTCTTACATAATGGAAGAGACATCTCCGCGGGCCTCTGGATTATATGATGAACATATACAAATTTAGTAAAATTGTGATATAACATAAAAGTAGCTCAATGGTCTAGACCCAACATGATCAAACACGTTTCAGCACTTGCTCTTCCTGGATGTTTGGGTGCTTATTTTGATCTTGTAGATCTACTAAAATACTGCATCATGCATCTGTGTAACCAATCCATGTATGTTTTTTTTTAAACTAATCCATGTATGTTATTTGGTGCAGTGCTATTCTTCTCGGTAACATGCCTCTTCGAGCTACTTTGCTTCCTTCTATACGCATATGTCTTTCCCAAATTACCCATCGTGAAGTACTACCGCGCAAAGGCAGCCTCTGAAGGTAGCATGACTGTTGGCAGCGACCTTGCTGCTGCAGGAGTCAAAACTGAGCAAGACAGACAGGTTTGTCTCTCTAATCGTACCAGTGCCAATAATCAATGTTTTGTAACTTCATCAGGAGTATAAAGTGTTGATGCACTGATTTTGCAGGTTGAGGAGGACCCCCAAAAGCACGAACGTCTCAGTACCAAACAGCTGCTGATGCAGAACATAGACTATGCGGTTGACATTTACCTCATATACGTCTTGACCCTATCAATCTTCCCAGGATTTCTATCCGAAGACACAGGAGCACACAGTCTGGGAACATGGTAATGTTTCGCCCATTTTCATCTTGCACCTGTATCTGGCATCTAACTTCTGAATGCTGGCATCTGCAAAATTCTTATTTGTCTTGCAAGTGTCTGACATGCCTTTTTCTGACAAAATTCAGGTATGCGCTTACGCTGATCTCGATGTACAACGTGTTAGATCTGATCGGTAGGTACGTGCCGCTGATCAAGTGCATGAAGATAACTAACCGGAAGGTGCTGATGGGGGCGATCCTGGCGCGGTTCCTATTCATCCCGGCATTCTACTTCACGGCCAAGTACGGCGATCAAGGGTACATGATCTTCCTGACATCCTTACTGGGCCTGACCAACGGCTACCTCACCGTGTGTGTCCTCGCCGAGGCGCCCAACGGGTACAAGGCAAGTCTCCTCCTTCCTGGTCGATGTAAATATCATGTTCGGAAACGTATGGCTGGGTCTGGGTTGTGCTGTGTTGTACATACTTGTATGCTGAGCACTTGTTTTTGCTTGTGCAGGGGCCGGAGCAGAACGCCCTGGGCAACGTACTCGTGGTGTGCCTCCTCGCCGGCATATTCTCCGGCGTTGTGCTCGACTGGATGTGGTTGATAGGCAAGGGCTGGTAGACTCTGTGTTGTTCGGTCGGCGTGTTTGGCAGTTGTTCGCCCTCTTTAGATAGAATGTTGCAGAAACAAGTATTGCTGCAGTATAATAGTATATTTCGAGTGATTATTAATGTTCTTAAAATAGTGTTCTCCAATGTTAGTATGCCCATGGTGGCATGGTGCCTGTTTGTAAATCCATTTCTTGAGCTTTGCGGTCCTGTCTGTACATCACTTAGCTGTGATGTGCTCTCTGTCGCCTCCTTTTTGTTAGCCGCTAGGGCTTGTCTCCTGCTTATTTATGTTAGAGAATTGTTCATTCGTTCAGTTGTACACAAAGCGTTTGGTTCCAGTAGTTCTTGGGTTGTTTTTAGCAGGTTTCCATGAAGAAGATCTTGTTCAGCATGTTCTATTCGATACTGGCAGGAGAAGAACCCGACTCGGTATTCTTAAAAAAAGAGGGGAAGCAGAACCAAGTCAAGATGCTATGGGTCGCCCCTTCTTCTTGCGCCAAAGATCTTACCATTTCCGAAGGAACCGGGGCTACATTTCTTTTCCATTTCCAGCCGCGTCCCCCAAAGCGTCCCCCAAAAGAATTTGGAGCGCGCTGGACAAAAAATACGTTCCAGCCGCGTCCCCCAAAGCCCATTTTTGTCCGGCGCGGCCCGATACGGTGTCCGGCGCCCCGAGCCCGTCCCCGTCCCACAGGGGATGCACCGGGGACGCCGGACACAACGAAAAGCGAGGCGGGCTCCCACATGTCGGCGACTATTTGCATAAACCGTTGGTTCGCGCCTCTTTTCTCGTCGCTCCTTCCTTCCCGCGCCTCCCACCCCACCGCCGCCGCTGGATTTCCCGGCCGTTTGGGCGTCTGATCTCTGCTGAGAGTCCGCACCGTTGTCGCGGCTGGGGCTCCCGCCGGTCGTGCCGCCGCCGCGTCGCCAGCGCGTCCCAGAACGCGCCGTCATATCCGTCCCACCTCCGCGCATAGAAGGTGCTCGACGACTTGCCAGGTAGGCGCGATTGGCCGCTGTTTGTTGCGTCCTCGGCGTAATTTTAACCATTGATTTTGCTTTAGCCATGGACAACGACGATTTTGCTGATTTTCTCGCCATGCACGCAGAGATCCGTGACAGCAATGTGCATGAGCAACTTCAAGCTGATCTCGTTGAGCATTTGTGGAGGATCAAAGGAAATACCGTGGCACCTTGATGTAGCATCTACCCCTATTTATTATATTTGTTAACTTGTTTTATTTTTTGTTGTAATTTAATTTGTAAACAATCCTCGCAAACATTTTTATTCATATGCTATATTTGATAAATGGTTCTGTGTTAAAAAGAAGTATTTTAAATGTTTGGGGGCGGCGTCTGGGGGATGCGGCTGGGGAGCGACGTCCCCCAAACGCGGCACGAACAAAACACGTCCCCCAAACGCTCAATCCGGCGCGGTTTGGAGGACGCTTTGGGGGACGCGGCTGGAGATGCTCTTAGACCATGTACTATGTAGCATAAAAGCGAATCATAGAGGCCTTTGAACCGGTTCTGCACATAGTAGGGCATCGCACCACGGCGTTTGGTAGAAGAAGCGAATCACAAAATTGGTTCGATTCCATGCAGAAAATCAGTCAGAGGCAAAGTAGTAGGTCCACATGCAAGAGAGAAGATGAGCCAAATCTGTCATTGAGGAAAGAGGATGGTGAATAAAATAGTAGATTGTATGCTTCACTCTTTAATCATTGCTCCACATGCAAAGCGATTCCAACAGAACAGCTAAATTGAAGCGACTCCAAAATCTGACATAATTTTCTTTGAATCGACGCACCATAGTACATGGCCTTAGGGTGCAGAGATGGAGCTGCTCTGTGGCGACGGGCAAATCTTCGTTCAGACTTGCGCAGGTATCCACACTCCACAGTCTGATCTTGGGTTTGTGGTGATCCATGGAGAGACCCGCTCCGTTCAGCCTATTGATTGAGCCCATGCATGGCCCATAGCACACGGCGGTGTCTTCCTAAAAGAAAACAAGGAAAAAAGCAAATCACACGACTGTGTTGTGTAGTGGGGTGGGGCCTGCCTGTTGCCCGCGGGATTGCAGACCAGCTGGTGCCAAATCAGCAAAGGTTCATCATCGTACTTTACTTTTCTTGTCCATGAGCCTACCACGGCTCGGATGGGATATTCCGTCCAGCCGTCTAGGTTAGCAGTAATTAATTACGTATTTTAACGTGGAAGGGTGTCAAATCTCTTCTGTTTATTTTGAAATTAAACACTTACCTATTCACTCTTTCAGAATTATTGGTATTAAGAGATGCCAAAATAGGCCAATAGTTACCTTCTGCTTTTTTTAGGGAACACACAACTTTTATTAGTGCATGTATAATGGGATGGTCAATTTTCCCTTACGCTTGCCATGTCGGATTTTTGGTTAGTTGGAAGAGAGAGAATAAGGGCACGTACAATGGGGTGACGTCAGACTTCTCTTAGAGGTGCCACGTCAGATTTTTATTTAGTTGGAGGAGAGAGAATGAAGAGAGAGAAGTGTGTCTTCCCATAGCTAAGAGATCATCTCTTAGAAAATAAGGGGAGACATTTTCTCCATTGTACGACATGTCTTCCCTTAGCAACATAATGTGCTACCAATTTTAATTGATTACCATTAATTGCTAGGGAAGGCTATAAGAGATGACTTATATCTATTGTCATCTCTAGATGATGTGGCGGTATAAGGGAAGGTGTGCCTTCTCTACCATTGTACATGCCAAAAGGCCCCGCCGCATTCTCTTTTCTCAATCGTACCATTTGCCTTCTCTTAGCAACGTAATTTTCTAGTAAAATTCCATTTATTCACATTTATTGCTATAGATGATAATAATAGATAATGCATTGTATCACTAATATATATTGTCTTCTCTAAATGACATGGACTAATAGAAGGTGTGTCTTCCCTATCATTGTACATTCCCTTAAAACACATCAAGGTTTATACAATTAGCCTGAAGGCTATGACTAAGAAAATTCGGACAATCCTCCATCCAATCTGCATCTAAGACATTATCGCATGCAAAACATGCACACTCATGATCGAGCAAACATAATTGGCATATCCGTTCGGCCAAACAAAAACCAAAAGACTCAAAATAAGAGATGAGCTTCATCAATCTCGCTGAAAACAGGAGCAATCAAAGAACGAGGATTGTGTCTCCCCTTCCATAGCTTCACCGGCTTCTCAGAATTCATCTGACAAAATGATCTGGTTGTACCCTTGGTGATTGGAAAATATGACCATCTCGGAAGGCAAATGCTTCGACCAATAGGGATTTGATATGTCACGATAAAAATGACACCATGCACCTCTAAATTCGTTTACATCCCTTGCCTACCTTGTTTCTGTCAAGCTACAGCTGCCCCTCCTCCTATCATCATGCAATAGTGACAACATCATGCAATCCTCAATATATGTGTGCATTTATATATCAGTACAAGAAATCATCGTAGAAGATAACAAATACTTATATGCAACCATCAAAAAATTATCTCACAATTGCCATGAACAAGTCACTACTCGAACAAAGACATAGATGTACAATACATCATGGAAAAACGATAGATTGCCTCACACATCATGTTTGCCAAAATATTACAAAGGATAGGTGAAGATGGTGATGAGGGTGTTGATGAATATGATGATGATGACCATGCCGGAGGGGGTGGAGTCCACCGGAGGCGATTTCGACATCGTTTCACCCCTCCGATCTCCGCCGCGGCGGCCTGCTGATTCTCTGTTTATGTGTTTTTGACCTCCGCCGCCGTCTCCTCGAGGAAACCCTAGGGGATCGTATATATAGGGATTTTTAGGTCAAACAAAGTCCGCGGGCGCAAGATTGAGACGAATCGGACGGTCGAGGGGGAAACTAGCCATGGTGGCGCGCCCTAAGAGGGTGAGCGCGCCACTGGGCCTAGTTCCCAGCCTGTTGACCTCCCAATGTCCCACTTTAGCTCATTTTGTTCGTCTCAAAAATTCTGAAGCGTGGCGACCTTGCCCTTTTTCGAGTCCCGTAGCTTCTGGAAAGTCAAATACTAACAGAAAGTGTTTTCTGCCAGACAAAGTTAAAACTAGAGGAGATGGGATTTTTTAGAAAATTCCCAAAAACAATAAAAAAAATAAAAAAAAATATATAATATGAAAATATGTGGGAATATGTATCAATAAACTATAAAATTCATGTATGCATCAATAACCTGAAAACTGAAGAGACACATAGAGCAAAATTCACAAAACTGCTTTTCATCCTCCTGCATAGTAGAATGGCCAATAGCTACCTTATGCTTGCAGGGACGATAGTTCTCAACTGGAAGGTTGGATGGCTAGGAGTGTGGTTATACCTCCAACCCACTAGAGTTCAGACATAAGGTTTGACGCATGTGTTACATAAAAATGGAGTATTTTCTTTCAACAGGAGGCGGCGCTTTCATCGATAGCGAGTCACCTGTGGTGACTTCGTTAATTTCAAGACCCGATCCGCCAACTCACTATTACAAAGATGCTCATAAAGAGGCATAGTGTGTGTGTTAATGTTGGGGATATGCCCAAGAGGCAATAATAAAGTGGTTATTATAATATCTTTGTGTTTATGATAAATGTTTGCATACCATGCTATAATTGTATTAACTGAAACATTGATACATGTGTGTTATGTAAACAACAAGGAGTCCCTAGTAAGCCTCTTGTATAACTAGCTTGTTGATTAATGGATGATCATGGTTTCGTGATCATGAACATTGGATGTTATTAATAACAAGGTTATGTCATTACTTGAATGATATAATGGACACACACCCAAATGAGCGTAGCATAAGATCAAGTCATTAAGTTCAATTTGCTATAAGCTTTCGATACATAGTTACCTAAGTCCTTCGACCATGAGATCATGTAAATCACTTACACCAGAAGGGTACTTTTATTACATCAAATGCCATTGCGTAAATGGGTGGTTATAAAGATGGGATTAAGTATTTGGACAGTGTGAGTTGAGGCATATGGATCAATAGTGGGATTTGTCCATCCTAATGACGAATAGATATACTCTGGGCCCTCTCGGTGGAATGTCGTCTGATTAGCTTGCAAGCATGTGATTGGATCACAAGAGATGACATACCACGGTACGAGTAAAGAGTACTTGTCGGTAACGAGGTTGAACAAGGTATGGAGATACCGATGATCGAACCTCGGACAAGTAAAGTATCGCGTGACAAAGGGAATCGGTATCGTATGTAAATGGTTCAATCGATCACTAAGTTATCGTTGAATATGTGGGAGCTATTATGGATCTCCAGATCCCGCTATTGGTTATTGTTCGGAGAGGAGTCTCGACCATGTCTGCATAGTTCACGAACCGTAGGGTGACGCGCTTAAGGTTCGATGTCGCATAAGTAGATTTGGAATATGAGATGGAGTCCGAAGTTTTTGTTCGGAGTCTCGGATGGGATCCAGGACATCACGAGGAGGTCCGGAATGGTCCGGAGAATAAGATTCATATATGGGAAGTCATTTTCCGGGGTTCAGGAAAAGTTCCGGTGTTTTGACCGGAGCTTCTAGAAGGTTCTAGAGGGTCACCAGTGGGCCCACCACCCCGGGAGAGGCCACATAAGCGCCACATGGAATGGTGGGTCCTGCCCACTATGTCATGTGGGCCCAGGCCGGCCACCCCTAGAGATAAGATCTATCTCTATTTTAAATGGTTTAAAATCTAGAGATAAGATCTATCTCCTAAATTAAAGGGTTTAAATTTAGAGATAAGGGAGAAGACTTGGGGGAGAAGATCTCCCCCCTTCATGCGCCGGCCAAGGGGAGGGTGGGCCCTAGGGGAAACCCTAGGCCGACCCCTCCACCTATATAAAGAGGGGAGGGGTGGCCGGCCAGACCACCCCTTCATCCAACCCTGGCCGCCCCCCTCTCTACCTCCTCCATACGCTGCTCAGGCTTAGGCGAAGCCCTGCAGTATTTCTTCTCCACCACCACCACCACGCCGTCGTGCTGCTGGGATTCCGTGGAGATCTACCACACCTCCGCTGCCCCCTGGAACGGGGAGAGGAAGGGCTTCATCGACACCGTACGCGCGACCGAGTACGGAAGTGCTGCCGGATTGCGGCACGGGACGATCGTCTACACCAACAACGAGATCTAATCTCGTACGCTTTGGAATCTTCGAGGGTTAGTCTCACATTCATCTCGTTTCTCCGATCTCATAGATTAGATCTTGGCTTTTCCATAGACTAGATCTTGGATTTATTCGTCTTTGCGGTAGGAATTTTTTTGTTTTCTATGCAACGAACCCATCCGTGGTATCAGAGCCGTGTCTATGCATAGATCTGTTGCACGAGTAGAACACAATAGTTTTGTGGGTGTTGATGCTTTTGTTGCTTTAGTTAGTGTACTTTGCATCTTGCGGGATGGTGGGATGAAGCGGCCCGAGCTAACTTTACATGACCGCGTCTCATGAGACTTGCTCCACGCTTGACATGCAACTTGTATTGCATAAGTGGCTTTGCGGGTGTCTGTCTCTCCCACCATAGTGAAGATTCCAATTTGCACTTTCTATTTACAACACTAGTATCACCATTGTGGTTCATGTTCGTAGGTAGATTGGATCTTACTCGAAAATCCTAAACCACGTAAAATATGCAAACCAAATTAGAGGCGTCTAACTTGTTTTTGCAGGGTTTGGTGATGTGATATGGCCATGTGATGATGATTATATTTGATGTATGAGATGTTCATTATTGTAACATGGCAACCGGCAGGAGCCTAATGGTTGTATTTAATTTTTGTTAAAGACCTGTGTGTCTATTCATCATGTAATAGCTTTATTTCAAGTAGTTGTTATAGTAGCTATATGTGATGGACAACCATGAAGCGGCGCCACTGACCTTGACGCCATGCTGGTGATGATGGAGATCATGTCCGTGTTTTGGAGATGGAGATCAAAAGCACAAGAAGAAAGGCCATATCATATCACACATTATGAATTGCATGTGATGTTAATCCTTTATGCATCTTATTTTGCTTAGATCGCGACGGTAGCATTACAAGATGATCCCTCTCACTAATTATCAAGATAATAAAGTGTTCATCCTTAGTATGCACCGTTGCTAAGACTTGTCGTTTCGAAGCATCTCGTGATGATCGAGTGTGATAGACTCTAAGCCGGATTTGCACACGCGGATACTAAGGTTGCCTTGACGAGCCTAGCATGTACAGACATGGTCTCTGAACACGGGATACCGAAAGGTTGAGCATGAGTCATATGAATGATATGATGAACACTTTGAGTGTCCGCCTTTGAAGCTACATCTTTTCTCGTGAAGATCGGACTTGGTGTAATGGATTTGGTTCGTGTAATCACTAAGACAATGTGAGGGATGTTGTTTTGAGTGGGAGTTCACCTAGTTAATTTAAGAATTAAAATTGAACTCATTTTATCATAAACTTAGTCTAAACTCTTTGCAAATATGTTGTAGATCATGGCGCCCCTCCATCAATTTTAACCAGTTCCTAGAGAAAGAAAAGCTTAGGAGCAATGGTAGCAACTTCACTGACTGGTTCCATCATGTGAGGATTTTCCTCACTGGTGGAAGCCTGCAATATATGCTCGATGCACCGCTAGGTCCCCCACCTGCTCCTGTAGTATCTGAGGACGTAAAGAATGTTTATGAGACTCGGGTGACTCGGTACTCCGAAGTTCAGTGTGCCATCCTGTGCAGCCTAGAGGCGGAGCTCCAAAAGCATTTTGAGCACCATGACCCTTGTGAAATGATCCGTGAGCTCAAGGTTATCTTTGAAACTCATGCGGCCGTGGAAAGCTATGAGGCCTCGAAACATTTCTTTGGATGTATGATGGAAGAGGGCAACTCCGTTAGTGAGCACGTGTTCGCTATGTCCGGACACGCGAAGAAGCTCAGTGACTTGGGGATTGTGATTCCTAACCACCTGGGTATTCATCGTGTCCTCCAATCACTGCCACCAAGTTACAAGAACTTCGTGATGAACTACAACATGCAGAACATGAACAAAGAGTTACCTGAACTCTTCTCCATGATGAAATCTGCTGAAGTGGAGATACGTAAAGAGAATCAAGTGTTGATGGTCAACAAGACCACCAGTTTCAAGAAGCAGGGCAAGCCTAACAAGGGCAACTTCAAGAAGGGCGGCAAGAAAGTTGCTGCGCCTCCTGAGAAGCCTAAGGCTGGCCCCAAGCCTGATACGGTGTGTTATTACTGCAAGGAGAAGGGGCACTGGAAGCGTAATTGCTCCAAATATTTGGCTGATCTGAAGAGCGGCCTCATCAAGAAGAAAGGTATATTTGATATACATGTTATTGATGTCTAAGGATCAAGAGAGGAGGATGATATGATGTGATCAAGAAGAGTGAAAAGTCTAAGCTTGGGGATGCCCCCGTGGTTCATCCCTGCATATTTCAAGAAGACTCGAGCGTCTAAGCTTGGGGATGCCCAAGGCATCCCCTTCTTCATCAACTTATCAGGTCACCTCTAGTGAAACTATATTTTAATTCTGTCACATCTTATGTGCTTTACTTGGAGCGTCTGTTTGCTTTTATTTTTGTTTTTGAATAAATTTGGATCCTATCATGCTTGTGTGGGAGAGAGACACGCTCCGCTTTTTCATTTGAACACTTGTGTTCTTCATTTTACTTTAGTATTCATGGCGAAAGCTGAAAGCCTCAACATTTATTGTTATTTTGTTGGAAACAGAAAATGCTTCATGTGGTAGTTGGTATATTATCTTGAATAATTTGATAATTGGCAATTGTTTTGAGCTCTCAAGTAGATCATGTTTAAGCTTTTGCATCATGTAGTTTAAATCTATTAGTGAAGAACTACAGTAGAGCTTGTTGAAATTTGGATTGCATGATTGATCTCTCGAAGGTCTAGATATTTTCTGGTGAAAGTGTTTGAACAAGAAGAAAGACAGTGTAGAGTCTTATAATGCTTGCAATATGTTCTTGTGTAAGTTTTGATGTACTGGTTTATACTTGTGTTTGCTTCAAACAACCTTGCTAGCCAAAGCCTTGTACTGAGAGGGAATGCTTCTCGTGCATCCAAAAACCTTGAGCCAAAACCTATGCCATTTGTGTCCACCATAACTACCTATATGTGGTATTTTTCTGCCATTCCAAAGTAAATTGCTTGCGTGCTACCTTTAAAATTTCATTCCTTGTCTTTGCAATACATAGCTCATGAGAAAGTAGCCTAAAAACTATTGTGGTAATGAATATGTTGCTATGTATCTTAGTTCTTATAAGTTGCTTGTTGATACGTCTCCAACGTATCTATAATTTCCGATGTTCCATGCTTGTTTTATGACAATACCAACATGTTTTGTTCACACTTTATATAATTTTTATGCGTTATCCGGAACTAACCTATTGACGAGATGCCGAGAGGCCGATTCTCGTTTTCTGCTGTTTTTGGTTTCAGAAATCCTAGTAACGAAATATTCTCGGAATCGGATGAAATCAACGCCCAGGTTCCTATTTTTCCCGGAACCATCCAGAACACACGAGAAGGACCAGAGGAGGGGCACAGGGCCACCAAACCACACCCCGGCGCGGCCCAAGGGGGCGCCCCCCTATGGTTTGGGCAGCCCGTGGCCCCTCCGACTCCGACTCTTCGCCTATTTAAGCCGTCGTGACCTAAAACTTCGACACCAATTGACGAAACTCCAGAAAGACTCCAGGGGCGCCGCCACCGTCGCGAAACTCCAATTCGGGGGACAGAACTCTCTGTTCGGCACCCTGCCGGGACGGGGAATTGCCCCGGAGCCATCTCCACCGCCGTCTTCACCGCCATCTTCACCGCCATCACTGCCTCCATGATGAGGAGGGAGTAATCCACCCCCGAGGCTGAGGGCTTCGCTGTAGCTATGTGGTTCATCTCTCTCCCATGTACCTCAATACAATAATCTCATGAGCTTCTTTACATGATTGAGATTCATATGAGTTTTGTATCACTACTATCTATGTGCTACTCTAGCAAAGTTATTAAAGTAGTTCTATTCCTCCCGCACGTGTGTAAAGGTGACGAGTGTGTGCACCGTGTTAGTACTTGGTTTATGCTATGATCATGATCTCTTGTAGATTGCGAAGTTAACTATTGCTATGATAATATTGATGTGATCTATTCCTCCTACATATGCATGAAGGTGACAGTGTGCATGCTATGCTAGTACTTGGTTTAGTCTTTTGATCTATCTTACACTAAAGGTTACTAAAATATGAGCATCATTGTGGAGCTTGTTAACTCCGGCATTGAGGGTTCGTGTAATCCTACGCAATGTGTTCGTCATCCAACAAAAGTGTAGAGTATGCATTTATCTATTCTGTTATGTGATCAATGTTGAGAGTGTCCACTAGTGAAAGTGTAATCCCTAGGCCTTGTTCCTAAATACTCGCTGAGTTACTACTGCTTGTTTACTTGTTTTATCGTGTTACTACTGCTGCAATACTACCACCATCAACTACACGCCAACAAGCTATTTTCTGGCACCGTTGCTACTGCTCATACTTATTCATACCACCTGTATTTCACTATCTCTTCGCCGAACTAGTGCACCTATTTGGTGTGTTGGGGACACAAGAGACTTCTTGCTTTGTGGTTGTAGGGTTGCATGAGAGGGATATCTTTGACCTCTTCCTCCCTGAGTTCGATAAACCTTGGGTGATCCACTTAAGGGAAAACTTGCTGCTGTTCTACAAACCTCTGCTCTTGGAGGCCCAACACTGTCTACAGGAAAGGAGGGGGAACGTACACATCAAGCTATTTTCTGGCGCCGTTGCCGGGGAGGAAAGGTAAAAGGTACTCACACTCCGGACCTCGGCTACCAAGCTATTTTCCGCCATTGTAAGTACTCGAAGCTATTTCCTTTAGATCCTGCAATTGCAACTTTTTGTTTCTTGTTTACACTAGCTAGGCATAATGGAAAACAACAAAAAAATTGGTGAGCTTTTTAATCTTTTTCCTGATTTAGAATTGTTTGATGCGAAAATAAAAAAACCTATGGAACCTTATTTGCATGCTAGTAGCGATGTTATTAGTATGAATGCAATTACTGCTAATGCTATGGAGAAGTCTAAGCTTGGGGAAGCTAGTTTTTGTGATATTTTTAGCTTCCCATCTTTAGGGAGAAAATTTGTTCGATAATGCTTTATCTCCCATATGCGATAACTCTAATGATGCTTCGATATTTTGAATCCACCTGCTGAAAGTATTCCGTATAAAATACCTATGAAAATTATTGAACGTGTTATGGACAATCACTATAAAGGGGATGGAAGCTGTCCATCCTAGAGATCATTCATTGTTTTTGCATGAATTATGCGGGTTATTCAAGTGTGCAGGTATCTCTATGGATGAAGTGAGGAAGAAGCTATTCTCTGTTTCGTTGTCTGGTAAAGCGGCGCATTGGTATAAATTGTTGGAGAATAGACATTCTCTTGGTTGGGAGGAAATTGCATCTCTCTTTTATTCTAAATTTTATCCTCCTCATGAAGTGCATATTGATAGGAATTATATTTATAACTTTTATCCTCGTGATGGAGAGAGTATTTCTCAAGCGTGGGGAGATTGAAATCACTAATGCTCAAATGTCCCATTCATGAGCTCCCCCGTAATGTTATTGTTAATAATTTTTATGCGAGGCTTTCGAGGACAACACAAGGACTATCTGGACGCGTGTTCGGAGGGATCTTTCACAAGCAAGGAGGTTGAAGCTAGGTGGGATCTTCTTGATCGGATTGAGGACAACGCTGAAGGATGGGAGAACGACAAAGGTAAAGAGTCAGGTATAAATTATGATTATGAATGCATTGAAGCTTTTATGGATACCGATAAATTTCGAAATATGAGTGCTACTTATGGTCTTGACTCTCAAGTTGCTGCAAATCTTTATAAAGTCTTTGCTTCTCATTTTGAATTGCCTAAAAAGAATTTTGATAAGTATCATGAACCTTTTAAAGAGGCTTGCATGAAGAATGAAATTGTTGTTAATTATTGCAATAAGCATGCTCAAACTCCTAAGAATGCTATTTCCTATAAGCATGTTAATTTTTGTGGAATACATAGACCTTGTGGAATTAATCAAATCAAAGATGAATATTGTATCCATCATGCTAATGAAAAAACTAGAAAGTGGTTTAGGGCTTTAGATGATCTTGGTAAAAAAGTTTGTGCCCTTTATCCTTTTATTTGTGAAGTTTGCCATGAAGTGGGTCATTTTAATTTTCAATGCTCCTCCAATGATAATTTGAACCCAATGAGTGCTGCAAATTTGTATTGTGATGATGAAATTACTCCTAATCAGCATGATGAACTTACTTTATTTTTGGGGTGTGAAGAGCTGTCGAGAAAAATCTCTTTGTTACATATGAGTGATCTTGATATTGATGATGTCCTGCATGGGTGTTTTTCTTATTGCATTGATAATAGCCATACAAATACTTACATACAATTTTTTTTAGAAGATGACACCTTGCCAAAATATGATAGGACCGTTGTGTGTTTTCAACTAATTAATGAAAAGGAGGGATCCTCCCAAGTTTCTTCTATTGTTTCTGAAAGTAAATCAGGTTATGCGGACAAGCCACCCTTCAAGCCTCTCCCTCCTGAAGAAGGGAACGAGGAAAAGGAGAAGGAGAAGAAGAAGAAGGGAACGAAGAAGAAGAAGAAGAATAAGGGGAATAAAAAGAAAGAGGTAACAGCATATCCCCGCGTATATGAGATAACGATAGGTAACCGTAAGTATGTTGCTCCTGATGATTATTGTGATAATGAATCTGAATACGATGATCTTCCTATGCCCTTTACATACATTAGCGATCATGATTTGAATGAGCACACTACTTTTGATATTACAAATCTCACGGGAAACTAATTCGAAGATGATAATAATTGCCATAGTGTCGGTGCTATCCATGCTTCCTCCCATAATGATATAGAAAGCTCTAAGCTTGGGGAAGAGGTGTTTGAAAATCCTTTTGCTACTGGTCATTATGTTCTTGATACATCTCCTTCTAATAACAATGATGGTATGGTCATAGATAAACCGACTGTGAAAGATAACTATTCTATTTCTTATGATGACACTGTGCCTCCGATCTTTGATGATTATTATAAAGAATGCTATGATATAGGTTATAATTATCCTTATGAAACTTGTCATAGTCATGATTGGATTACCAAAAACAATTCTTTTAATATGCAACTTGTTTACCATGTTCAAATTCTTGATAATAATCTTGCTCCAATTACTATTAATGAGAATAACTCTTCTTATGCCAAAATTAATGATACTTCTATGTATATGAACCATGATAAGCATGTTTTAAGTGATGGGTATATTGTGGATTTCATCAATGATGCTACTGAAAGTTATTATGAGAGAGGGAAATATGGTTATATGCATCTTAATAATATTAAGTTTCCCCTCTTTATGTTGAGAATCTTGAAGTTACTCGTGTTTTATCCTCTTATGCTTGTCACTTTGTTCTTCATGAATTCATTTGTGTACAAGATTCCTCTGCATAGGAAGCATGTTAGGCTTAAATGTGTTTTGAATTTGCCTCTTGAAGCTCTCTTTTGCTTCAAATACTATTTCTTGCGAGTGCATCATCAAAACTGCTGAGCCCATCTTAATGGCTATAAAGAAAGAACTTCTTGGGAGATAACCCATGTGTTATTTTGCTACAGTACTTTGTTTTATATTTGTGTCTTGGAAGTTGTTTACTACTGTAGCAACCTCTCCTTATCTTAGTTTTGTGTTTTGTTGTGCCAAGTAAAGTCGTTGATAGAAAAGTTCATACTAGATTTGGATTACTGCGCAGAAACAGATTTCTTTGCTGTCACGAATCTGGGCAAAATTCTCTGTAGGTAACTCAGAAAATTATGCCAATTTACGTGAGTGATCCTCAGATATGTACGCAACTTTCATTCAATTTGGGCATTTTCATCTGAGCAAGTCTGGTGCCATTTTAAAATTCGTCTTTACGGACTGTTCTGTTTTGACAGATTCTGCCTTTTATTTCGCATTGCTTCTTTCGCTGTGTTGGGTGGATTTCTTTGTTCCATTACCTTCCAGTAGCTTTGAGCAATGTCCAGAAGTGTTAAGAATGATTGTGTCACCTCTGAACATGTGAGTTTTTGATTATGCACTAACCCTCTAATGAGTTTGCTTTGAGTTTGGTGTGGAGGAAGTTTTCAAGGATCAAGAGAGGAGTATGATGCAACA
>NC_061514.1:361339723-361369694 GCF_022539505.1 Lolium rigidum
ATCACCTCCTATATAAGGGGGGGCCGAGGGACAAAGAGAGGATCGAATCATTGTTTACAAACCCTAGTTTTCATAATCGTCGAGTACTTTTCGGCTGAAACCTTCGAGATCTACTTGCCCTCTACTTCCAACTAAACCCTAGCCTACAATCCATAGGCATTGACAAGTTGATACCTTGTCAATGACGCATATGCTTCACCCGCGGGGTAGGCTTCTGGCAGCCATGTACTGGTCATGACTTTGAGTGAAACCCTGTTCACGCAAAACTTGCAATTCAAGGCTTAGTCCATTGTTCAAGTGTGAATGGATGTAGCTTAAGGTTCTAGGCGTAAGTTCAACTTAACAGTCTCCGCTGAAACACTGGTATATAAACAAGCAGTGAGTATTGGTAAATCTCTAAATGGGGATTTGAGATCTGGTGGGGGATTGTTGAAATATGGGCCTACACTTAATGGCCCATACTCGATTTCAGATTTTCCCTATAAATCTCAAAGCCCACTTAGTGGCAGCCTTGTGAGTTTGAGCCCAAGTTAGTGGCAGCTCACTAGGGAGTGGCAAGAGGTGGGAAGTTTAGTCCCACATGGAAAGTTGGGAGGAAGTTAGACCACCTTATAAGGTGGGTTGTTCCACCACTAGTAAGTGAGTGAGAATAGGAGTGCTACACGCGCACGCTCCTCCTCCTCCTCGCTCGCACGACACGTCACGTCACGTCACGTCACGTCACGACGCGCTCGTGGTGAGTGGATTGAGCCTCGAGCCGAGACTTTCCTTACTTTTTGCAGCTCATGAAAACGAACAGAGTCCTAGACGGACGCGTCGCAGTTAGTCGGTTCGGTTCGGGTCGCTCCCGGATCATGGGCTATCTGTAACCGACTCGAAATGTTCGTGCGACGTGGGCGTGGCCCACGTTTCCTAGGGTTTCCCGAGCCTATATAATCTCTTGCCCGACTACCTCAGAAACATACTGAATACACGAGTTAGGGTTTCCACCTCTCTCTGCTTGCGCCGCCATCGTAGCCTACTCCATCCCGCGCGCCGACGTGCATCGGCAAACGGGAGGGCAGGTCTCCGGAACCGCTCGTCCTTGCGATCCTGTACGGGAGAGGGCGAATTAGGTTTTTGGAAGCGCTCCGCGCGACTCGCTCAAGCTCTTCACCACGGGTCGCCTTCCGTCCAAGTC
The DNA here is from genome assembly GCF_022539505.1 of Lolium rigidum. Classification (NCBI taxonomy): domain Eukaryota; kingdom Viridiplantae; phylum Streptophyta; class Magnoliopsida; order Poales; family Poaceae; genus Lolium; species Lolium rigidum. Next base: position 361,340,904 of record NC_061514.1, read on the forward strand.
GGGCGGTGCTGCCTACCGTCGTCTTCAACGCCGTCTACTTCGACCCGTCGTCCCTGTCGTCAACAACGTTACTGCTGCGACATCATCTGCTACACCTCCACCGCCACCGCCACCAGATCGGTACGTGCGACATATCTCGATCTGTTTAGTGATGGATGCTTTACCGTTTGTGCTACTGCTACTCATGTTGATTAATGCATCTAGTATGTTCGAGTTTCACATGTTAGTAGCTGCTATCGTTATGTTTTATATTCTGGAATTAATCATGGAAATTGTGCCTAATTATCCAACACAACATTATCAGGTTCCTCCCCTGAAACTATATTTTTATTCCATCACATCTTATGTGCTTTACTTGGAGCGTCGGTTTGTTTTTGTTTTTTGTTTTTGTTCGAATAAAATGGATCCTAGCATTCATTGTGTGGGAGAGAGACACGCTCCGCTGTTGCATATGGACAAATATGTCCTTAGGCTTTACTCATAGTATTCATGGCGAAGGTTGAATCTTCTTCGTTAAATTGTTATATGGTTGGAATCGGGAAATGCTACATGTAGTAATTCTAAAATGTCTTGAATAATTTGATACTTGGCAATTGTTGTGCTCATGTTTAAGCTCTTGCATCATATACTTTGCACCTATTAATGAAGAAACACCTAGAGCTTGCTAAATTTGGTTTGCATATTTGGTCTCTCTAAAGTCTAGATAATTTCTAGTATTGAGTTTGAACAACAAGGAAGACGGTGTAGAGTCTTATAATGTTTACAATATGTCTTTTATGTGAGTTTTGCTGCACCGGTTCATCCTTGTGTTTGTTTCAAATAACCTTGCTAGCCTAAACCTTGTATCGAGAGGGAATACTTCTCATGCATCCAAAATCCTTGAGCCAACCACTATGCCATTTGTGTCCACCATACCTACCTACTACATGGTATTTCTCCGCCATTCCAAAGTAAATTGCTTGAGTGCTACCTTTAAAATTTCCATTCTTTACCTTTGCAATATATAGCTCATGGGACAAATAGCTTAAAAACTATTGTGGTATTGAATATGTACTTATGCACTTTATCTCTTATCAAGTTGCTTGTTGTGCGATAACCATGTTTTCTGGGGACGCCATCAACTACTCTTTGTTGAATATCATGTGAGTTTGAAAGATCGAGATGTCGCCTAGAGGGGGGGTGAATAGGCAACTAAAAACTCTTACGGATTTGTCTTGTAATAATGCGGAATTAAACTAACGTTTAGTTTACAAGCACAAACCCTAAGTATGCTAAGCTCAACTAAGTGTAACAATAGCAACTAGAGCTAAGCAAGATAGGCACAAGATATATGTAGCACAAGTGATAGCAAGATATATGTACTTCAAGCACGATGGCTATCACAAGGAAAGAGAGCTCGGGTATAGGAATAGCCGAGGCACGCGGAGACGAGGATGTATTCCCGTGTTTCCTTGCTTTGCAACAAGGTACGTCACGTTTGGAGGAGTGGAGGTCCCACGAAGGATTCCCCGCGCCACGAAGGCTCACCCTATTCTCCGAACCACACCCACGAAGGATAATGGCCCTTTCCTTATGGTTAGCTTTTCCTCCGCTCCGGAGATGGCAAGCTCCACAACCACTTCACAAGCTCCACGAAGGAGAAGCCCGGGCCCCTTCACAATCTTCCACGAAGAGATCACCGGGACACCAACCAAGCCAACTAGGAGGTCACCCTCCAAGAGTAACAAGCTCACGGTCTCTCACTCGAACAAATCGTGGTGGAGAGCTCAACACTATGCAATGATGCAAAGCAAGAACACCGGAGGTGTTCAAGTCCTTCACACTCAAATCCCACCAAAGCAACGAATGCTAGGATGAGATTGGAGAGGAAGAACAAGGGGAAAGTCAACTAAAGACTCCAAGATCTAGATCCCAAGAGATTCCCTCACTTAGAGAAGAAATGGTTTGGTGGAAGTGTAGATCTAGATCTCCTCTCTCAAATCCTCAAATATGAGCAAAAATGGTTGGAGGAATCAAGGGAGAGAGCAACTTCTTCAAATGCAACAATGGAGGTGAGAGAAAGGGGAAGAAGTAGTGAGCTCAAGATGGAAGAAAGGTCTATTTATAGCTAGGAGCAAATAAAACCGTTGGGAGGAAAAAGACAAGAAAAAGGCAAGAAAAACGGGCAGAAAAACATGCCCAGCCGGCGGCCCAGCCGGCTGACCGGACCAGGCACTGGGGAGCCCGGTCGGCAGCCCGGTCGAGCCGGCCCAGCAACCGGGCGGCAGCAACTCGCGCTGTGCGGCGCATAAAGTAAGGGGCGCGCGGGGCGAGCGGCCCAGCTGGGCGAAGCAGTGCGCGGGCGAGTAGGCCGCGTGGGCGGCGGCGGCCCAGTAGCGCGCGAGCGGCCAGGAAACCAGGCCGCGCGGGCGGCGGCGGCCCAGTAGCGCGCGGCCGTGAGGCGGCCCGGTTGGCGTTCCGGCCGGACCGGGGGCAGCGCCGGGAAGGCCGGTCACGGACAGGGCCTGCGACCGGACTTGGGCCAAAAGGCCCCGGGAGGCGGCCCGGATGGCACCAGCGCCGGACCCGGTCGCGGACCGGGTGGGCCGGTGGCTGGGCCGGTCGGCCGGCCGGCTCCCTCCCCTTTTTCTCTTTTTCTTTTTATTCTTTTCTCATCTTTCCTATTTCTTTAATAACTATTGCTCCCGAACTCCGATTGACATGAAACCAATTTTGTTGGAAAGATAACGATGAATAGAACCCCAACATTTTAGATGATTTTAGAGAGGGAGTCTCCCACCGTCAAGAACCGGTGAAGACGTCCAAACTCGAAAACGCAATAGAAGATGCATGCGGATTCCGTTTTCGATGAACTTGGGCTTGTTGTAAAGCTAGCAACAAGCTCAAGAACCTCACGCAGATAAATACCAAGAAGAAATAAGGATATGCAAAGTATGCAAAGGATTGAGCTCCCTAAGACGATGTGATCAAGTTACCCAACCGAAAGCCCCTCTTAATAGTGCGGCTATGTATCCTATAATCCGGTCTCCCATCAACCACCTTGAGACCGGTAAAAGGAAAACCTATCAAGATCATACCTTTGCCTTGCGCATCCCGCTTGATCTTGATGATAACTCTTCAAGCTCTACACAAGCCGGAATGCCTCACTTGATCAATGTTGCTTTGTGAAGACTCACAAATACTCCCCCATACACTATGATGGGAAAGCTCCATTGATGCACATCTTCACATGTCCATTATCACCAAATGGACGGCAAGCTTCAAGCATGTGATCCACTCAAGATGCTCATCTTGAACTTGCCCAACTCAACCTTGTATCTTCTCATACTCACATAAGATAGAGCATGGCTAATATTGAGTTCCTCATAAGAACTCCATCTTCATTTCTTCTTCTTGATCATATCACATATATATCTTCATAGCGATGATCTTGATGCCAATACACAAGGTATACCTTTATCTTCATGGCATCCATACTTGAATCCAACACATGGAGAACAAGTAGTACCTATGGAATATTCCTTCATATAAACTCAATGAAAACATTAGTCCATAGGGGTTGTCATTAATTACCAAAACCACACATAGGGGCAATGTACCCTTACAGAGTTGCTATGCATGTCCGTCTTGTCTGAAGTAAGGGAGATCTACCACTTTATTGGTTAGAGCATGCATATTGTTAGAGAAGAACATTGGGCCGCTAACTAAAGCCATGAATCATGGTGGAAGTTTCAGTTTTGGACATATATCCTCAATCTCATATGAGAACATTAACTGTTGCTACATGCTTATGCATTAAAGAGGAGTCCATTATCTATTGTCCATGTTGTCCCGGTATGGATGTCTAAGTTGAGAATAATCAAAAGCGAGAAATCCAAAATGCGAGCTTTCTCCTTAGACCTTTGTACAGGCGGCATGGAGGTACCCTTTGTGACACTTGGTTAAAACATGTGTATTGCGATGATCCCGGTAGTCCAAGCTAATTAGGACAAGGTGCGGGCACTATTAGTATACTATGCATGAGGCTTGCAACTTGTAAGATATAATTTACATGATACATATGCTTTATTACTATCGTTGACAAAATTGTTTCTTGTTTTCAAAATAAAAGCTCTAGCACAAATATAGCAATCGATGCTTTCCTCTTTGAAGGACCATTCTTTTACTTTTATGTTGAGTCAGTTCACCTATTTCTCTCCACCTCAAGAAGGAAACACTTGTGTGAACTGTGCATTGATTCCTACATACTTGCATATTGCACTTGTTATATTACTCTATGTTGACAATTATCCATGAGATATACATGTTATAAGTTGAAAGCAACCGCTGAAACTTAATCTTCCTTTGTGTTGCTTCAATACCTTTACTTTGATTTATTGCTTTATGAGTTAACTCTTATGCAAGACTTATTGATGCTTGTCTTTAAGTACTATTCATGAAAAGTCTTTGCTTTATGATTCATTTGTGTACTCATGTCATTACCATTGTTTTGATCGCTGCATTCATTACATATGCTTACAATAGTATGATCAAGGTTATGATGGCATGTCACTCCAGAAATTATCTTTGTTATCGTTTACCTGCTCGGGACGAGCAGGAACTAAGCTTGGGGATGCCGATACGTCTCCGACGTATCGATAATTTCTTATGTTCCATGCCACATTATTGATGATATCTACATGGTTTATACACATTATATGTCGTATTTATGCATTTTCCGGCACTAACCTATTAACGAGATGCCGAAGAGCCGATTGTCGTTTTCTGCTGTTTTTGGTTTCGAAATCCTAGTAAGGAAATATTCTCGGAATTGGACGAAATCAACGCCCGGGGGTCTATTTTGCCACGAAGCTTCCGGAAGACCGAAGAGAAGACGAAGTGGGGCCACGGGCGCCGCCACACTAGGGCGGCGCGGCCCGGGGGGCCCACGTGGCCCTGCTCGTGTGGGGCCCCCGTGACCCCTCCGACTCCGCCCTTCCGCCTACTTAAGGTCTTCGTCGCGAAACCCCCGCACCGAGAGCCACGGTACGGAAAACCTTCCGGAGACGCCGCCGCCGCCAATCCCATCTCGGGGGATTCTCGGAGATCACCTCCGGCACCCCGCCGGAGAGGGGAATCATCTCCCGGAGGACTCTTCACCGCCATGGTCGCCTCCGGAGTGATGAGTGAGTAGTTCACCCCTGGACTATGGGTCCATAGCAGTAGCTAGATGGTTGTCTTCTCCTCATGTGCTTCATTGTCGGATCTTGTGAGCTGCCTAACATGATCAAGATCATCTATCTCGTAATGATATATGTTGTGTTTGTCGGGATCCGATGGATAGAGAATACTATGTTATGTTGATTATCAATCTATTACCTATGTGTTGTTTATGATCTTGCATGCTCTCCGTTATTAGTAGAGGCTCGGCCAAGTTTTTGCTCTTAACTCCAAGAGGGAGTATTTATGCTCGATAGTGGGTTCATGCCTCCATTAAATCCGGGACGAGTGACGGAAAGTTCTAAGGTTGTGGATGTGTTGTTGCCACTAGGGATAAAACATTGATGCTATGTCCGAGGATGTAGTTATTGATTACATTACGCACCATACTTAATGCAATTGTCCGTTGTTTTGCAACTTAATACCGGAAGGGGTTCGGATGATAACCTCGAAGGTGGACTTTTTAGGCATAGATGCATGTCGGATAGCGGTCTATGTACTTTGTCGTAATGCCCAATTAAATCTCACAATATTCATCATATCATGTATGTGCATTGTCATGCTCTCTTTATTTGTCAATTGCCCGACTGTAATTTGTTCACCCAACATGCTATTTATCTTATGGGAGAGACACCTCTAGTGAACTGTGGACCCCGGTCCATTCTTTACATCTGAATACAATCTACTGCAATACTTGTTCTACTGTTTTCTGCAAACAATCATCATCCACACTATACATCTAATCCTTTGTTACAGCAAGCCGGTGAGATTGACAACCTCACTGTTTCGTTGGGGCAAAGTACTTTGGTTGTGTTGTGCAGGTTCCACGTTGGCGGCGGAATCCCTGGTGTTGCGCCGCACTACATCCCGCCGCCATCAACCTTCAACGTGCTTCTTGACTCCTACAGGTTCGATTAAACCTTGGTTTCTTACTGAGGGAAACTTGCTGTTGTGCGCATCACACCTTCCTCTTGGGGTTCCCAACGGACGTGTCAACTACACGCATCAGAGGCGACGGAGCAGGAGCCGTCGGTAAACTCACCTTCAGTCAAGCCTACTGGGGCTGCGAAGGAAGCTGATACTTCAGCCCACCACACGGAGTCTAAGCGGTTTTGCAAAGTTACCGGAGTTAATTATCGGATCTATCAAAACCGGCATGGAACGGTGAATCAATTAAGGATCCGTGAGCTCTTCGGCAACAGGGGAGGTGCGGAGTTACGTGCAAATAGTCTGTTGGGGAAAAGAGCGGCTGAGTTCGAGATGACCCATGCTCATGAGTAGGAGGAGTCTAGCTTCGAGATTCTTCTTGGGCCAAAGCGTCTCAGAAGGGAGGAGGCATCAACAGCGAACAATGAGAACATGTCGGGTCCTCAAGGCGAGGCCCGACATGAGCAATGAGTATCATAGGCTGGAACTGTCGGGGTGTGGGGCAATCCCCGACAGTTTCAAGAGCTTGTCTGCCTAGTACAGACACATCACCCCAGTCTCGTATTTCTGTGCGAGACTAGACAACATCCTGACCGTGTGCGAAATCTGCGATACCGTCTGGGGATGAAAGGTTGCTTTGCTGTTAAAGGCGATGGTTCTGGTGGAGGTTTGGCTCTTTTCCATTCCGAGGACGTGGTGGTTGATCTGCTTTCCTATAGTCATCGTCATATCGATGTTCATATTCAGGGTGGGCCGTTTGGGGCCAGGTGGAGGGGGACCTTTGTGTATGGTGAACCAAAACCGTCCGAGCGACATCACATGTGGACCTTGTTGCGCAGGATCAAATCGGAATCCTCTGAAACATGGTTGCTGCTTGGTGATTTTAACGAGGCGATGTGGCAGGATGAACACTTCTCTAATACGAAGCGGTCTGAACGCCAGATGACAGATTTCCGAAGTGTGCTATCCTTTTGTGATGTATATGATTTGGGTTTTACTGGAGTTCCGTGGACGTTTGACAATAAGCAGAAAGGAGTCCGTAATGTCAAGGTCCGACTTGACTGAGCGGTGGCGTCACCAGCTTGGTCGCTGCGTTTTCCTGAAGCCAGAGTGCACCATTTGGTCTCTTCGCGCTCGGATCACTGTCCGCTTCTGGTGTCCTTGGTCCAGGCTCGGGAGATGCAACGGAAACCACCTATCAGGCGATACGAAATCATGTGGGAGCGGGAGCCGTCGCTTGCGGCGACGGTCGAGGAAGCATGGTCAAGGCGTGTTGGGGTACGCGACCTAGGTGACATATGCTCCTCGCTTCGCACCGTCATGGGCTCCCTGTATGATTGGCGAAAACAATATTTCAAGCCTGTGTCAAAGGAGATTGAAAGGAAGCGGAAGAAGCTGGAAGGCCTTTTGATGTTATCGGATGAGGATAGTGTGCGTGCTCGGCAACAACTCCAATGTGAGATGGATGAACTTCTATATAAAGAAGAGTTGATGTGGTTGCAACGCTCACGAGTGGCTTGGCTGCGTGAGGGCGACAGGAACACTCGGTATTTTCACCGGAAGGCGTCATGGCGTAGGAAGAAAAATCGTATCCTTAAACTACGACGGGAGGATGGCTCATGGACTGATGATCCTGAGGAGATGGGAGCCAGGACGACCTCCTTCTTCCAGCAGCTTTATACCAGGGAGGATGATGTTGATCCATCGGACCTGCTAGAGCTCTTCACATGCCACGTCACTGCTGACATGAACGACACCTTGTGTGCTCCTTTTTTAGAAAAGGAGATTAGTGACGCTTTGTTTCAGATCGGCCCTTTGAAGGCTCCAGGACCCGATGGTTTTCCTGCGCGGTTTCTGCAGCGAAACTGGGGCCTCCTCAAAGATGAAATTGTCAAGGCTGTACAGGAGTTCTTCAGTTCTGGGACACTGCCTGAGGAAGTCAATGAGACAGCAATTGTACTTATCCCAAAAAAGGACAACCCTGAGGAGCTCAAGGATTTCCGCCCTATAAGTTTATGCAATGTTGTATTTAAAATCATCTCCAAATGTTTGGTGAACCGTCTCCGGCCTCTTCTTCAGGACATCATTTCTCCGATGCAGAGTGCGTTCATCCCAGGCAGGCTTATTACAGATAATGCCTTCATGGCTTTCGAGTGTTTCCATGCAATACAGAGTAACTCAAAAGAGCGGTCGAAATTTTGTGCTTATAAGCTGGATATGGTTAAGGCTTATGACTGTGTGGACTGGCGCTTTTTGGAAGGTGTAATGAAGAAACTGGGCTTTCATAGCACATGGATACGGTGGATTATGCAGTGTGTTACCACCGTGCGGTATTCGGTTCGTCTCAATGGACATGCGTTGGACACCTTCACGCCTACACGCGGGCTACGCGGAGTCTATCCTCTCTCACCATATTTGTTCCTACTTGTCGCTGATGGCCTCTCTCGTCTGGTGCAACGGGAGGTGGAGCTTGGACGGTTAAATGAACTCAAAATCTGTCGGCGTGCTCCGGGCATGTCGCATCTTCTCTTCGCGGACGATAGCCTCCTCTTCTTCGAGGGATCGGTCCAACAAGCCAGGGTCGTGAAGGGCATTCTTGATCGCTATGAGAAGGCCACGGGATAGCTTGTTAGCTTGGGTAAGTGCTCGATCATGTATGGTCGCCAAGTCTCTGAGCATGTGCAAGAGGAAATCAAGCAAATTTTACACTATGACACGGAGAGCTTTGAAGAGAAGTACCTTGGCCTCCCTGTCCCAGAAGGCCAAATGCGTAAAGGGAAATTCAAAACCCTGAAGGAGCGTTTCCAGAAGCGGCTGAGTGATTGGGTGGAGAAATACTTATCAAGTGGAGGGAAGGAGGTTCTAATAAAAGCCATACTGCAAGCCTTGCTTGTCTATGCCATGAGTGTGTTCCAATTCCCTGTTGGCTTAGTGGAAGAACTGAACCAGTTGATCCGAGATTTTCATTGGGGTGATGAACATGAGCGGAGACGCATGCATTGGCTTTCTTGGGACAAGCTGACCCAGCCCAAATTGAGTGGTGGTATGGGCTTTCGTGATTTCCGAGTATACAATCAGGCTCTTCTCGCTCGACAGTCTTGGCGATTACTGCAATACCCGGACAGTCCTTGTGCACGTCTTCTCAAGGCGAAATATTATCCCTCGGGCCACCTACTTGACACTGCCTTTATTCAGGATGTTGCGGCAACCTGGAAGGGCGTCATGCACAGGTTGGAGCTACTGAAGCAGGGGGCCATCTGGCGGATCGGATCAGGCTCTATGGTGAAAATCTGGCGAGATAACTGGCTACCGCGGGCTGGGCATATGAAGTTATCAGGGATGAAACAACGGTGCAGACTGAAATGGGTCTCCCAGTTTATTGATCCGGCGACAAACACATGGGATGAAGCCACTATTCGGGAATATTGCCTCCCGAACGATGTGGATGCTATCCTTCAGCTTAAGCTGCCCCAGCGGAGGACGGATGACTTCGTGGCATGGCTCCCAGAGGCCTCTGGTTTGTTTACTGTACGCAGCGCATATCGGCTGGGTATGCAGCCAAAGACGGACGCTCTAAGCAGGGGACAGTGCAGCTCAGAACCGCATGGGGAGCGCAGTATTTGGAACCTGGTTTGGAAGACGCCCGTGCCGCAAAAAATCAGAGTCTTCGCGTGGCGCCTCGCAACCGACTCCCTTGCTGTTGCCTCGAGTCTGCATCGGCGTATCCCACGAATATTGCCAACCTGCGCGGTGTGTGGAGTGGAGGACGAGGACGCCCATCATTGCATGGTTCGATGCACGCTTGCCCGCGCGCTCCGTGATGGTATGCGATCTGTCTGGTCGTTACCGTCAGAGGCAGCATTCAGGTATACTGGCAGTAGTTGGTTTCTGCACCTCCTGGATGGCGTTTCAAAGGAGATGCGCGTCAGAATGCTATTCCTCTTTTGGCGGACCTGGCACCACCGGAATAATGTCATCCACGGTGACGGTAAGGCGTCCATTGCGGCATCAGTTCCGTTTCTTCAGAGTTACGTCCTATCAGTGCATGCAGATGCTCAAGTACCTGATCGGAAAGGGAAGGCAGCTATGCTTCCTCCTCGTCAAGCTGGCCAAGCAATAACAATGGACGCTCCTTCTAATTGGGCTGCTCCTGAAGCGGGGTGGGTTAAGGTGAATACAGATGCTGGCTGGAGTGCAACTGATGCTACCGGAGGGATAGGTGTTGTGGTCGGGGATGAACAGGGTGCGGTTCTTTTCTCGGAGTGGAATACTATTGCATGTTGCTCTAGTGCGGAGGAGGCTGAAGTGTTGGCCTGTCTTGATGGCCTCCGCTATCTAGCTGCTCATCCACACCAGCGGGGCGTTCTCGAAACTGATTGTGCCCGTGTTGTGGCTGTCCTATTGTCGCTAGATGAAGATCGCTCAGCACATTGGAGTCTGTTCCAGGAGGCCAAGGTTCTACTGAATATGCTGCTTGAGGTTAAAGTGTGTAAGGTGTCTAGGGTGAGCAATCGCGTGGCGCATGAATTAGCGCAATTAGGCAAGCGTGAGTGTGGTGTGTTGCGTGCGGCAGTCCCTTCCTACGTGTTGGGAGTGCTCATGCGTGATTGTAAGAACAATATTGCCTAATCAATAAAGCTCACCCAAGTTCAAAAACAAAGCCCATTTAGGATGATGCATTTCCCCTGTCCAATTCGAGGCGTCTCATTTTCGTTTTTTTACGTGCGAATCTATCTTGGGAGGAAAGCAAAATACACATGGATAGATACACGCTTGAACATGACTTCAGATCGTTCTCCCTGCTCTTTTCTTGACCCGTCTGAATTCTTGAGCACTTTAGCAGTACTGGGAAATGGAATCTTTAGCACCAGATAAGTTTCAAGCGTTGCTCGGTTCCCAATTTTATCCATGCCCCGTGACAAAAAACAAGAATATATTGCTCAACTTGTTCACCACCCTTTGCCGATCATAGCCACATCCGTGCCAGAAAGCCTCCACAAAGTATGCCTCTGGAGATAGGAAAGCAGACACAACTTTCCCGCCGAAGCACTCTGTTTTGGACTTCTGGTCCCTGCATTTTTGCCTTCAGAATACAGTCATGAAAAGCTGTAAGACACAGCAGTACTACTATGGGTTGAGCTCGTTCGTCATACTCCAAATTTGTACCGCCCCTCTAGGATCATCCACGGTGGGAACTGCGGATGCAGCGAGGGGGTTGGTGACGGTAGCGGTCGGGTGGTTAGGCAGGAAAGGGACAAAGGGGGGGGGGGGTCCTCTATGTCACCGACACCGCTGACCCACGCCATTTTTAGCTTCCGTCGACACCCCTGCTAGCCCCCCGGTGGGTTGGATTCTACTTGAGGATGCCGACGAAAGAAAACGCATTTAGCACAGCTCAAAACAAACTTTCGGGGGGCTGGCTGGGCCGAGGGGGGGGGGCAGAGTGGAGACGCTCTAACCATTGGCCTCATAACAACTAGATTTTGATGTGCGCCTTGGCGCACGACCCCGTGTGACTCGTGTATAATATAAAAATGATCATCATCACATAGGTAGCCCATTGTCACAACATATGATAGCTTTTCTCAAGACAACTAATTTCATAGAACAATTTTTTAGAACAATTCAAACTCTTGTTCTGAGGAAGAATAATGGTCTTTACATAATAGGAGGTCACTTCGGCATATGAGAAAGAGCACTTGCTAATATCAAGAACAATAAAACATTTGGAGCATACTTTTTAGTATTGTGGCCAATTATTACGGCAGCAAGGAGATGAAGTCCCTGCTCCAGTTCTGAAAGCCCTCACACCGGTCACAATCTCGGCCACCTGGTGCACCTCCGTAGCCTGTGCACACGGCCGTGAGCCCAAAGCAGGTCCTCCTATAACTCCTACACTCCAAGCAACAGCATGCTCACGCTCACCGCTGCAATGCCCTGTTGAACAATATGTAGTAAGCACCATCATTAAATTTTCAAAGTTCAATAAAGACTTAAAGAACGCAGCCTTTTTAGGCTACTGATATTTTAATCCATTCAAAAGTTATAAGAATCAATAATAGACGCGAATCGCAGGAATAGCAGATGCATACACTATGATCACAGATATGCAGAACATGCCCAGAAAAAGGAACACATACTCATCAGATTGATCCAGAATTGCAGACAAAAACACACACATATGTATACAACTTCCTATCTAACTGATTTCAACATTCATAGACCTATATAACTTTAAATATCTGGATACACATGTCTCAATCTAAGGCATACATCTTAGATGTTAATGGTACTGCTGTAATATCAAGCAATATCGAAATGTTAGAAAGCATTTCAGTGAAATCAGAGAGAAAAGAATTAAGTCAACCACATAATGAAGACCATTAGCTTATCACCGATCTGTATAGAAGAGAACCGTTAAGAAGATGGGCAAAGTTCCTAACAAACATTCCTTGAAATCATTCAACACTCCCCATGCAGCAACAACTATCAGCAGTACCAAGCAGGGTGAACCCTCGAACAATATTCTCAGTATATACCAGAAGATAAAAATCATACCTTTTCTTCAGGGAAAAAAACTATCAGACAAGTAGAACAAATATGTAATAGATACGATATGTTTACAGGTAGACAGTGGTGAACTTACAGCAATCTATTTCTTCAGCAATGTACACCTGGATAAAGACAAGTATATAATTTAGCAAACAATTTATAATATTGTGAACCAAAAGTCCTTCGCACATAGAAAGCACAAGGAATGGTAGAAGAAGATTCCATACAAGGTGCTCAGGAGCATCGCCACAACAGAAACTTAGTCACATTTACAGGCCCACTGAAGGAAGGGCCGCAATCTTTGATACCTTTGGACATATGACTCTTTGAATATAAAAGAGCAGTTCATATTGGAATTTATAGAACAAAGATGTGTTCAAGATATTTCATTATCCATGAACTAAGGTCTAAATAGGAACACAATATTTCTGAAAAAAATCCTCCTCTGATGCAATTTGCAACTATTCCCTAACTGGTAATAGTGTTTGATGAATTTTACTTAGCTAAATGCCATACATCGATCAAAATCCATGAATTCGCAAGTTCGAACTCACCTGGCATAAGGAGACTAATACGGCTGAGAGGTGAATAATTTTGCCTTGCGCGAGGGTAGAGGACCCGTTTGTTTGTCTTTCTGAAACCATGCTCCACTGCCATGCCCCTGCCTCTAAACCAAAAAATTCCATTGGTCACTAAATGGGAAAGAAACATAAATGTTTAAGCAATAACTCGCAACTCAAACCACCTACAGAAAAATAAAGTATGAGAGACCAATACGTTCTAACTATTTGCTGGAATAGGTAGAGAATTATAGAATAAAGTGTTCTTGTTTATTGGCATATTTTCCATCCTAATTCTTATATTATTCTTACTGAGTAGCCATAACAAATGTAAAGCTAAAAGACTTGTATGGTTCTTGATATGAACATCAAGCAAACAAATATGTAATAGTAAAGCAAATTTAAATACCAAAATGAAAGCAAGAAATAACTATTTAAGTGAATGATATCTGATGAAGTGATACGATAATTTCTAGAGGCAAACAATAACTGATTTTCTATCTATTTCTCTAAACCGAGAAAGAGAGTAAGCAATTTGTTTAATAATATGGTTGACTGTGACTAATAGAAAAATGCTTAAGAAGAGATACTCCTCATACCTGCACACGTAGATATAGGATCTGTAACCAAATCATGGAATGATAGGGACAAAATTTTGTTGTTCCCCTATAAGGAAATACATGGAGGCAAACATCATGAATCTTGCCTCATGACATGGAGGTAACAATAGTGAATCTTATTTAAAGCAAGATGATTCTCCACCTGGATTAAGAAATCAAAAGTTGTAGTGGATAGAGGAATCCTGGGTGGTTGCAGCGAGTGCTTACCTAATGTTGCAGTTTCTCATCTTCTCTGTATCAGCTGCCTCTACCACTGTCTTGACACCATCTGCTTGAAAGGATTGATATCAAGTATGCTGAATATCGGACGATATCAGATCCTTTCTTTTCTTATGTCCATGCCATGCCCTAGATGAAAAAAAAAGATGGTACCTTAGGTGATATGAAGGAGGCAACAAAAGCATTGCGGCTGAGTTTGATTGCCGAGGGGAGGTCATGTGGGCTGGAGCGTCACTATGGCGCGGCGTAGCCTCTTCTACCAAGTCCGGTCAGCCGCGCAACGCCTCAAGAGAGGGATGATGGCTCATGCTATAGTGACTTCCCATCTAGAAGAAACTGTAGGTGGTCTAAAATAATTAGTTCTAGCAGAACTACGCTTTGTTTTGCAGCCCAATGAAGCAATTTTTTATTATAGAAAAGCAAGACATCACACTAATCAATGTGAGCATATATACATGAATAAGAACAAATCATGTGGGGCCATCAGTAGCCATACTAATCTAGCAAAGATCCCTGATAAGCTGTTAGTTAATGACTAATAAACAGGAAGAGTGTCGCACTAAATTGATTCAGAAAGACATGCATATGCACCGCAGCTATCAGATGTGGACTTGAAACCTGCTAAAACTGAATTATCAGATTTGGACTTGAAAATCTGTTTAACCCCTGGAACTTGATAAATTTCAACCCCGAAAAAATATAGATGGACACCACATGATATGCTAGTACATTTACTTAATTAGCATCTTCCCTAATACACATATTATTATGCAAGGCTCAAGTGAGCGATCTGCTCTCGGCACCGCAAAGTCCCAAACAACACCATGGGCAAAATAAAAAAGCTTACAGCCATGAAGAAAGGCTTTAGGCAAAATATTACAAACATGAAGAAAGGCTGAAGACCTTCGATACTGGGGAAAAAATCAACGAACATAGCTTACAACTCAGTGTCTCTGGTTCTGGTCTCAAGAGGATAGAAAATCTACCAATAGATGCTACTCCATATTATAATTACTAAACTGTGAGACATAGAAGACATAGATAAGTATCAAAGAATTACTAAACTTTGAGACCTAGAAGACACAGATAAGTATCAAACAAACTAACTTAGAACCAGCTGAACAGTATGTAAGGGTCCCTACAAATCTAAAAATAACTATCCACACATATTGGTGAAATGATCAATGATCGTGAGAAGCTTGTTATGACAGAGGGTTGCACATTGCACATGGATACATATACAAGAAGTGGAGTGCACATATACAAGAGTTGCTTTTGTTCTCAAATGAAAGAAACAATCTCATGCCAATAAGCCAATTGGAAACCCTACCTGGTTAATAATGGTCTATCGCAAATAGACAAACTGCAGATGGGCAGTGGGCACTGAGTAGAAACCTAATGGACGAATAAATATACCACATATCAGTCATTTGCAAAACTCAGCAAAATAACGAAGCTACACAATCAAGAACTAAATAGCACGATCTAACACAGAAATATTATTCTCCAAGCAAATGAATGGGAAATATTAAACATGTAATTGATTGTGTAAAGGATAACTAATTGTGAAGAAATTGTCAGTGCATGCGTATGAGAAGAACATCGATTTAAAAAAAACAAAAAAATATATCACATACACCTGAAAAAAGGTGGAAAATAGTGACCTAAACTAATATGAAAACAGTGCGTGCAGCCTATTTGAACTGACAATTTAAGCAACATATGAATCTAAAATCTGCGGATCGTACATTCAGTCATCCGCTTCTTCATTGCGACATTGCAGAAACTACAGAAGGTTAAACATCACTTTGGTAAAAAGATATCCTCCTTTCATACTCAGGGCACATAAAATGCACATTTTTAGCATAGCTTCCATCATATTATTCTACTGTATCTAAGAACATGAAAGAATAATAAATCAGATTTGGAAATTAACCATTGACAATATGTTTTTCTCTATTATTGTACCTAGAAGTATAGTCTATATTGTTTCTCTATTCTTGTACATAGAAGTCTAGTCTATAATAAATCTTTTGTTCATACATATCAAGAGTGACTGTCTTTATTTGACACAGGAAAAAATAGAAGATCCTTGTAGCTTAGTCTTGAACTAATGTGCGTCACCACACATGTCCCCACTCAGAAGGTAGGATACAAATTTCCTGTGATGCTCTAAGCTCTAAAAATAACAGTGAACAACCATAGTAAGTCAGTTACTACACAAGCTTACTATGAAAATTTGATGACCAAACACGAGGCATCTCACTTATTGAACCATGTTCACTTAGGTCGGTGTCTTCATATGGGGAAACATTTAATGACAGTAATCTAAGACATATCAGTTGTTGACTTTCCAAATTTTCACTAACCTACGAACATCTGAGATTTCACACTTTTTATATGTTAAGAGTCAAATATAAGCACAAGATTATCATAGGACTACCCTGTGTAGGTTCAAGTTCGATATATCTGATTGGAATTTTAAACCAAGGATTAATAACATCACCTCCTGTAGCTCCTATGACAGCCTATGTGACTTTCTCATTAACCACTTCACACATGCTAGCACTGTGCTAAACTACCTATTGAATAAAATGAAGTGATGTTTATCTTACTTGTCAACAGTCTGTCAAAGGCCTCTATTTCACATGGGAAAACATTTAATGACAGTAACCCAAGGCATAGCAGTTCTTGACTTTCCAAATTTTCAGTAACCTGCGAACATCTCAGATTTCAAACTTTTTATATATTTTGAGTCAAATATAAGCACTGGTTACCTTAGGACTACCCTGTGTAGGTTCAAGTTTGATATATCTGATTGGAATTTTAAACCAAGAATTAATAACTGAAGCTCCTGAAGCTCCTATGACAGGCTGAATACAAATTTGAAAGAATACCATTTCAGTGACTTTGTTCAGCACGACATCACCCAATGAGTGCCCACATTGAAGAATCATGGCATCTTCAAGAAAAACCCCGCTGAAAAGATACAAAAGGCAAGTCCATCACTACATTAATCAAGTACATCACTGAGAGTAATGCACATATAATCTGAATAATGAGTTCTTTAGCCCAGGGCTAGAGAAATATCCAAAGCTAAACGAAAAAACCCAATTCGATAACACCTAGTGCTAGCTCCTTCAGAGTCAATAACCTCAAATACTTGTGCGATTTGACTCGATCAATATGACCAGAAACGAAAAATAGTAATAAGTAAGCTGCATAACTGAGGGAAGATATCCATATAAGAAAAATAATACTTCCCAGATACAAAATGAAGCTGTAAGCCACTATTTTCTGCAGCTAGATTTTAACCACGACCCGCTTCTTAAAATATGATATGCAAAAAGCTAAACATGGGCCTAAACATGGTTTCCATGGGGTTTGATATAAACTAACCAGTAGATATGCTTCTGCAACTTCTCTCCGAAGAATGCACTTTGGTACTCAAGCCACACTTTTGCAGTAACACCTTCAGGCTATAAATAAAATTTCAAAGCTGCAAAAAAGCATATAGATAACTGAGTCAATAGGCAGAATATCTGAGCTCAAGATTGTAAGGTTGAAGAAGTGACTTTTCTTGTTGGTTTTGATCTTGGAAACTATCTATTTAAACAATTTTCACATTCAGCTTCATCTTGTAGTAGTATCTCATGAATATCGTTGTGAACGGAAAATTTCTTGCCATTATCATTTTATGGGGATCTGAGGATTGATTCTTCTTGCTTCTGACCCCATCAGAGCATTTTCTCAAATATACAATAAGCATCAAATTTATATAAAAGTAACATCATTGTTTAAATATCTCAACTGAACCCAAATACAAAAGCATACACTTTCAATCCCCTTTAGATCTCAAACTTACAATATACATAGAAAATCCTAAGCATGAGACATCTGAACTTTAAATCATTACTTTATAAATGAGATAAATGACTAAATGAGGTATATTTACAGAACTGCGAGCAAAACCATCAAATGCTTCCATAAACCTGCATTTCCATATTTACACTAAATTAAGTCAGTTGCCAAATGTGCATTTCTTATAAATTCAGAGTTGCTTTTGAGGCAATATAAATAGAGCACCATGACAATACAGATGGGGAAAGGAGCAGCACACAAGACTGGTGTAAAGTTGAGCGGCGAACAAGATTAAATTGATTACCTTCGCTTCGACCATGACCTCGCCAACGATTTGCGCAAACCTACACTTTCAATCCCCTTCGGATCTCAAACTTGTATTATACACATAAAATACCAAGCATGAGACATGTGAACTTTAAATCATTACCTTACAAATGAGATAAATGACTAAATGAGGTATATTTTCAGAGCTGCGAGCAAAACTATCAGATGCTTCCATAAACCTGCATTTGCATCTTTACACTAAATTAAGTTAGATGCAAAATGTGCATTTCTTATAAACTCTAAGTTGTTTTTTAGGCAATATAAACAGAGCACCGGGACAACATAGAGTGGAAAAAGAGCAGCACACACTACTGGTGTAAATTTGAGCAGCCCACAAAATTAAATTGATTACATTCACTTCAACCATAATCTCTCCAGCGGTTTGTGCAAACTGCACTTCCCTTGCCCCTACCGGCTGCCGCTGACCCGCATGTGCTCCGCCGTCGTCCGCACTTCAACCCCCATGCCGGCCAGTGTAGTGCTCCAAGATCCCCAATCCTATCACATAAATGGATCTAGAAGAGCAATAAGCAACGATATGTATCAATCAAGCGCTATATAGCTGAACAATTAAATAAAATACAACTGAAGGATTTGGGGTAAATCATATGCATTAACTGAAGGATTTTATTTTAAGATAAATTAACGATCAAATTAATGTTAACAAACTTCTAAGACAAAAATGAAGTAGAGATAGAGAATGAAGGAGCAACCTGGAACTAAGCAAGAAACAAAGCATGCCTATGAGGGCACGTTCCCAGTATGTGTTAGTGTCCTCAATCTCCATTCTTCCCTGCAAGAAATAGAGGGAAGGTGAAGTGACCTGCATCGACTAAAGCAGAGGAAAAATACTCTGTACGTGAATTGGGCAGTGTGAGATAGCTCTTTACCTACAGATGCACAAGGGCTTGGGGCACGAATTCCTTAAGAAAGGGGCCCTAGGATGGTGTCACGAGGTCTTCCGGCGCGTGCTTGATGGAGAAGAGCCATGGATGGAGACGTTGGAGCTCGGCACGCCAAGGTTGAGGACGACAGCGACGTCACGAACGGATCCCAGCGGGCCGGTCGCCCGGGGACAAGGACGCGGGCCTCCTCCTCTGTCCATGTGCCTCTATGTGCTGATGGACGCCCCGGTCGCCGGGGGACGAGGACAGCGCAGCGGCGTCTCCTTCCAGCGCGGCGGCGCACACACTTGGTGGCCACGCTCCTTCCGTGCCGAGGATTGTGGTGGCAACGACGAGGTCCATGGCGACGGCGCCATGGTTGGGAGAGGATGCGGGAAGAGGAGAAATTGGGCGTAGGAGGAGGAGGACGCGGAGCGCCACTGCGCTGATGCGAAGGAGGAGGCGGCGCTGCGCGAGGTGGCGGCGCCAGCGGAGGCTGAGGGGCGGCGGCGCAAGCGGCGGCTGAGCGGCGGCTGAGCGGCGGCGGCTTGCGGAGGAGAGGAACGGGGATGGGAGGGGATTGGAGGGCTGGGCACGGGAGGGCAGCAACGTGGGGATTGGCTGGGTTCTCTCCTCTCGCAGGATTGGCTGCGCGGCCTGTCGTCTCGCCGGATTTTCTATCCAACCCACACAAAAACCACCCAACCAACTGACAGCGTGGACCATCCAGAAGAAGGGCCCGCATGCAGTGGCAGGCGGGTAGAACCTCGCCGTTTCATGTCTTGATCTAGTGGGCAGTGAAATATTTTACCTAAAATAGACGGCTGAGATGCTTCAGCTAACAACATCCTGTGGCCCAGAATCGCAAATCCTTGTGAGACCCCCTATGGGGGGCATCGTTTATACCTTTAGATATGGGCATATTTTACCGAGAGATGAGCACCACCTACAAACAAGATTAAGGGTTCTCAAGGACAAACTTCTCACTCACATCTCAGACACTCTAGAACCATGTGTTAAGTTGCACCTAAACTTGATGTATGCAATAGCTATAACACTTGAGCAAGCTCACTAGATAACTGAAGGATACACACACAGGGGCACAATAACAAATCAAAGTGCATGAATTAATTTGTAGACTAGCGTGGGACTTTTCCTGTGCTTAACATTAGGGTGAATGTCTATGTAAGAATTACTTTTGTAAACATTCCAATCTAGAGAAAGAAATAGCAAAATTGTTCCTTCAAATTGCAAAAATCATTAATATTAAAAATATATGACAAACATGTATCTTAAAAAGAACTATGTTTTATGTTAAATATACCATATATATGTGAAATGACATTATAATATAATACATCGAAAGCGTATGAAGAAGAAGTAACATATAATTAATAACAAGATGAGTTATGATAAAGTTAAAAAGTTAAATACAAGCAAACGAAAATGCTTGATTTCTGGGTCTTATGATTAGGAATATGACTACTCCTATGTAGCAACATCATGTAACACTGAAGAGTATAACCTTTTCACGGGGGTAATTTTGGTAGAAAACTCACACACTAATATGATTTATTTCAAAATCAGTCAACCATAAATGTATTTATTCCGTACACTTTCATTTTGGTTTTAGTCCTGGAAAATAAAAATCATACAATTATTTCTAATGCTATATAACTTCTGTTCTAATGTCGATCAATCCATTTGTTTTGTTTCCTTAATTAGTATATCTATGTTCCCATCTTCTTTTTGTTGTGAATATAAGCTTTATGCACGATATTGTGTGTACTTGAACCTGTGTGCTATAATCTCCTACCCACCATATTAAGTTCTTTGGAACAAAACGTCTCATGTTTCATCACACACATATTATCTTTGTTGTACAATCATATTGTTTAACAAATAATAATACACATACCTTCGGAACAATCAAAATGGTGATTGAATTTGTAGTGGCTGCAATCCACTCTTTGAATTTTGCAACTCTCAAAAGTATGTGATATTATTAGTTTAGTAAATCTCGTATAGATATAGATATAATTTGTCAACAAATTAACCAAGTATCTCTACTATTAAGAGCAAACTGGTGAATGCCTGGTGTCACATTTTCAGGATGGACAATAATACCCCCCACGTCCAAAAATTACAAACAACATGCCACCCCGCACTCCCTCCAATCCTCTCCTAAAAACGCTCTCACCTCTTTGTAATCCCAACCGCATACCATAATCCGCTCATCTCCCCCGGAGTGGTTTTTTCTGTTGCAAACTAACCTCAACGGGAGAGATATAAGGAAGACTTATCCACACGACTCGGCATCTAACAAACTCTATCTATACCCCTAATAATAAAGGAAAAAGCGTTTTCGTGGTTTAGTCCGTTACGTTTCGTCCGTCCGTTAGGGTGCCTTCGTCCGTCGTCATAAGCTTGCTCGCGCTTTACCGTTACCGGCGCGGACTCTTCCTAACCAGAGTCATAGTTACGTACGTCCGGCTTTATCTTGCCTTGTGCTGGCTCTAATCTGTGTACAACACGACCACACAACACGATGGATCCAGCTCAATACAAGCCTGTACGTCACGAGCACACGAGCTGTCAAATCCGTCCGGCTACAAGAAAAAAGCACAAATCGGTCCCGCCCTATGGTCTCTGTTGCCGGTCCGGTCAACCTCGCCATCTGCTGCCGATGAAGTCAATCTTGCCTACTGATTCACGTCGCGTTATATTGATCCTGGTGGCCGATCGCGTCGCCCGACTACCGCCGCTAGAGATCGATCGCCCGCCCGACTATCGTCAGGTACGACGAGTCGGAGGTGCTACGGTTGTGGAGGAGGAGCTTGCATAGGCTGCACCATCGTCGGCACTGGCCGTACAAATCCCGCCAGCCGTTCTTCGTTGTGGCTCGTCGATCTGCCAAGAGCAATTTTATCAACAGAAGAACAGAGTGGACATGCCCAGCGGACATGATTGGGCAGAAAACAAAGGTAAACTGTACCTCAAACCGACATATCTGAGGCATGAACGCCTACTTCCGCGTGGTAAGGAACAGTGAAGAACTTACCTCACTTGCTGATGGCATCCGCCCAACAATGGACTCATCGACCGCTAGATAAGCGACTACAGAAATTTGGAGGAGGTGACTACAGAGCGGCGAGAAGGGGCATTAGAGCAGGAACGAACTTATAAGCAAAGCAGAGCTAGCAGCAACGAGCTCCGGCAAAAATGAGACCAAACTTTTGTTGAACATAGAGGGAGCTAAGGACGAAGAATAATACAGAGCAAAGATTCAGCAAGGGCTTGAACTTTAATAAGTACATAGCTTGTTTCCTGAACACATTGTCGTTGATTATTCATGTTTGTTGTTCACAGCTCTATAATTTACTATTTTCGCTCCTGTGTATAATACACAGTATAGTATACAGATTATTGTTCATATATTTGCAGTGAATCGAAATAATAATAGGTTGATTGGTGCGAATTAAATGTTTGTGTGATTTTATAAGGCATGATGTATTCATTATGTTTTCCTAACTATAGTTCGGATCTGTCAGCTCCGGCATCTTCGAGAGCGTTGTCATGCCCTATTATTAATAATTATGTTTGCATTAATTGGATTTAATTGGTTCATCAGTTCGGTATTGCGAAAAAATAAAATAAATAAAAAATAATTGTCTTTCGCGACGGAACTTCTTATGTTCTTCCGGTGCAATGCACGGGTAATTTTCCTATCTGATTCTAAAGAAATCCGCTTAACAAACTCTCTTTGTATCTTTGTTTCAAAAAAAAACTCTCTCTACATCTTTCTGCACAGCTGCCCAAACCCACCGTCTCCGTCGCAAATCGCTTGTGCCTATGAAACCCTCCCCAGCCGCTGCCTGGGCTTCGTTGCGCTTGCGTGCCGACGATCGCTGGTGCCCATGAGGTCGGTCTTGGACTACTCTCCTTCGCAGTGTGGGTGCGCTAGCCAGTGCGACAAACAAAGCGGTAGTCATCAGCATACCGTACTACAAGATGCTCGAGCAACAGGCATGCTCCGCTCGCTCGAGTGCAAGTATGTACCACGACATGCTCCGGTGAGGCGGTGCAGCAGGGGACAGGTTAGCGGCAAGTCGGCAACATGACTTGGAGAGAGGAGAAGAGTCGAAGGTGGCTGGGACGATGTCGAGACTTGAGCGTTGGGCGCAGGCGTTTCCGTTCTGGTCAGGTTCTAGACCAATACCTTTTTCCTAGACCAATACCTATGTGTTTCGCAAGGTATTTGGGGCTGATCGAGTCCGAGAGATGGGTGGAAGCAACGGCGACTGAGGAATGCACACATCACCTACTTCGCTTCTTGTTGTTTGCATCTGACAGTCTCACCATGGTCGTTGGGGAACCGAAGCGAGATCCTGGGAAATGTTTTGGCTCTCATATGCGGTGAGTTCTTGCTCCCTGAAATTTTCCCCGCACGCTCCAGCGTTCAGCCCGTGAAGAAGGTGGCCGGAGGTAAAACTAGCACAACCACGGTAAAGGGCTCAAGGCCATGCTCTCCAAGACTCCAACGCAGACTGAAAGGTATTTGTGCTGGGTGGTGCCTGTCACTTTGTCATCCTACGTTGTCCTCTCCCGTGCTGGCGGAGGCCTCCATGGGAACACACTAGAGTATGAGCAGTCACTCCGAGGATTTTTGTCCAAGAACAATCAGAGGCTCAGGCTCTGCATGCGCAGCGTACCGGAGGAAGCTTCGCTTTCTTGGGTGTCCACAAATCTGAACTTTTGTAGTTGTCTGTGCCTTCTGTCAACCTTCGGTCAGACGATGGCGTGGTACTATTCTCCACAGCATGGATGCAAACGATGGATTACCGGTGTGACAATACATGGAGTTGGACATGGTTTTGAAGGTGGCTATGAACATGCATATGATCAAGAGACAGGGATATTGTTCTACATGTTTCCCCTCTTCATCACTCTTCCGCTCAATCTGATACTATTGGTGTAATGCATGATTGTGCAGTGGTGTCTCTAATGCACAGAGATGGAGATGAGCAATCATGGTGTGGTGTCGTCCTTGTGCTCTTTTTTTAGATGACCATCCTTTTGTGTTGGTAAGCATTCTGGGTTTCTTTGTTGCCATAGGTTTAATACTTTGCTCTAAAGTACAGAGGATTCTCTTTGATCCGGTACGAAACAGAATGCCCGTGAGTTTGTGTATGCTCAAAGGAAGCATTTATATTTAAATCGGATGTTTACAGGGTGTTCTAACTATCATGCACTTAATATTTTGTAATATCTCCGATGAAGAATAAATGTTAATTTGTACACAGTGAAGGACTGAAGGTTAAATATCCTTGTCTCTACCGAACAAATCCGTCCTCTTAACAAACTATCTTTTTTTTGAAACCTTAACAAACTATCTTATTACAAAGAAAATTCACATAATAAAATTTATCTCTATTTTAAAGCAAAAACTCATGTAACCTATTAAGTCTAGAGAGTTCATGTGTATCTTCTTTTTTCGGTTTAGTCCGTTACGTTTCGTCCATCCGTTAGGGTGCCTTCGTCCGTCGTCATAAGCTTGCTCGCGCTTTACCGTTACCGGCGCGAACTCTTCCTAACCAGAGTCGTAGTTACGTACTTCCGGCTTTATCTTGCCTTGTGCTGGCTCTAATCTGTGTACAACACGACCACACAACACGATGGATCCAGCTCAATACAAGCCTGTACGTCACGAGCACACGAGCTGTCAAATCCGCCCGGCTACAAGAAAAAAGCACAAATCGGTCCCGCCATGTGGTCTCTCTTGCCGGTCCGGTCAACCTCGCCATCTGCTGCCGATGAAGTCAATCTTGCCTACTGATTCACGTCGCGTTATATTGATCCTGGTGGCCGATCGCGTCGCCCGACTACCGCCGCTAGAGATCGATCGCCCGCCCGACTATCGTCAGGTACGACGAGTCGGAGGTGCTACGGTTGTGGAGGAGGAGCTTGCGTAGGCTGCACCATCGTCGGCACTGGCCGTACAAATCCCGCCAACCGTTCTTCGCTGTGGGTCGTCGATCTGCCAAGAGCAATTTTATCAACAGAAGAACAGAGTGGACATGCCCAGCGGACATGATTGGGCAGAAAACAAAGGTAAACTGTACCTCAAACCGACATATCTGAGGCATGAACGCCTACTTCCGCGTGGTAAGGAACAGTGAAGAACTTACCTCACTTGCTGATGGCATCCGCCCAACAATGGACTCATCGACCGCTAGATAAGCGACTACAGAAATTTGGAGGAGGTGACTACAGAGGCGACGAGAAGCGGCATTAGAGCAGGAACGAACTTATAAGCAAAGCAGTAGCTAGCAGCAACGAGCTCCGGCAAAAATGAGACCAAACTTTTGTTGAACATAGAGGGAGCTAAGGACGAAGAATAATACAGAGCAAAGATTCAGCAAGGGCTTGAACTTTAATAAGTACAAAGCTTGTTTCCTGAACACATTGTCGTTGCACTGAGTGAACGACCAAGCAACGGATTTCCTACGTCAAGTAATTAATTATTCATGTTTGTTGTTCACAGCTCTATAATTTACTATTTTCGCTCCTGTGTATAATACACAGTATAGTATACAGATTATTGTTCATATATTTGCAGTGAATCGAAATAATAATAGGTTGATTGGTGCGAATTAAATGTTTGTGTGATTTTATAAGGCATGATGTATTCATTATGTTTTCCTAACTATAGTTCAGATCTGTCAGCTCCGCATCTTCGAGAGCGTTGTCATGCCCTATTATTAATAATTATGTTTGCATTAATTGGATTTAATTGGTTCATCAGTTCGGTATTGCGAAAAAATAAAATAAATAAAAAATAATTGTCTTTCGCGACGGAACTTCTTATGTTCTTCCGGTGCAACGCACGGGCAATTTTCCTATCTGATTCTAAAGAAATCCGCTTAACAAACTCTCTTTGTATCTTTGTTTCAAAAAAAAACTCTCTCTACATCTTTCTCGCACAGCCTGCCCAAACCCACCGTCTCCGTCGCAAATCGCTTGTGCCTATGAAACCCTCCCCAGCCGCTGCCTGGGCTTCGTTGCGCTTGCGTGCCGACGATCGCTGGTGCCCATGAGGTCGGTCTTGGACTACTCTCCTTCGCAGTGTGGGTGCGCTAGCCAGCGCGACAAACAAAGCGGTAGTCATCAGCATACCGTACTACAAAATGCTCGAGCAACAGGCATGCTCCGCTCGCTCGAGTGCAAGTATGTACCACGATATGCTCCGGTGAGGCGGTGCAGCAGGGGACAGGTTAGCGGCAAGTCGGCAACATGACTTGGAGAGAGGAGAAGAGTCGAAGGTGGCTGGGACGATGTCGAGACTTGAGCGTTGGGCGCAGGCGTTTCCGTTCTGGTCAGGTTCTAGACCAATACCTTTTTCCTAGACCAATACCTATGTGTTTCGCAAGGTATTTGGGGCTGATCAGAGTCCAGAGATGGGTGGAAGCAACGGCGACTGAGGAATGCACACATCACCTACTTCGCTTCTTGTTGTTTGCATCTGACAGTCTCACCATGGTCGTTGGGGAACCGAAGCGAGATCGTGGGAAATGTTTTGGCTCTCATATGCGGTGAGTTCTTGCTCCCTGAAATTTTCCTGCACGCTCCAGCGTTCAGCCCGTGAAGAAGATGGCCGGAGGTAAAACTAGCACAACCACGGTAAAGGGCTCAAGGCCATGCTCTCCAAGACTCCAACGCAGACTGAAAGGTATTTGTGCTGGGTGGTGCCTGTCACTCTGTCAGCCTATGTTGTCCTCTCCCGTGCTGGCGGAGGCCTCCATGGGAACACACTAGAGTATGAGCAGTCACTCCGAGGATGTTTGTCCAAGAACAATCGTAGGCTCAGGCTCGCATGCGCAGCGTCCCGAGGAAGCTTCACTTTCTTGGGTGTCCACAAATCTGAACTTTTGTAGTTGTTCCGTGCCTTCCGTCAACCTTCGGTCGACGATGGCGTGGTACTATTCTCCACAGCATGGATGCCAAACGATGGATTACCGGTGTGACAATACATGGAGTTGGACATGGTTTTGAAGGTGGCTCTGAACATGCATATGATCAAGAGACAGGGATATTGTTCTACATGTTTCCCCTCTTCATCACTCTTCCGCTCAATCTGATACTAGGAAGTGGGTTAGACTTAAATGTGTTTTGAATTTGCTTCTTGATGCTCTCTTTTGCTTCAACTCTTATTTCTTGCGAGTGCATCATTAAAACTGCTGAGCCCATCTTAATGGCTATAAAGAAAGCACTTCTTGGGAGATAACCCATGTGTTTATTTTGCTACTGTTTTGTTGTGTTTTGGAAGTTGTTACTACTGTAGCAACCTCTCCTTAGTGTAATGCATGATTGTGCAGTGGTGTCTCTAATGCACAGAGATGGAGATGAGCAATCATGGTGTGGTGTCGTCCTTGTGCTCTTTTTTAGATGACCATCCTTTTGTGTTGGTAAGCATTCTGGGTTTCTTCGTTGCCATAGGTTTAATACTTTGCTCTAAAGTACAGATGATTCTCTTTGATCCGGTACGAAACAGAATGCCCATGAGTTTGTGTATGCTCAAAGGAAGCATTTATATTTAAATCGGATGTTTACAGGGTGTTCTAACTATCATGCACTTAATATTTTGTAATATCTCCGATGAAGAATAAATGTTAATTTGTACACAGTGAAGGACTGAAGGTTAAATATCCTTGTCTCTACCGAACAAATCCGTCCTCTTAACAAACTATCTTTTTTTTTTAAACCTTAAGAAACTATCTTATTACAAGAAAATTCACATAATAAAATTTATCTCTATTTTAAAGCAAAAACTCATGTAACCTATTAAGTCTAGAGAGTTCATGTGTATCTTCTTTTTTCGATATTTGACATAGATTGACAGGGTCAATGAGTGTGAGGAGCACCATCTGATTGCTCAATGGCGGGTTGGTAACAAAGGACTCGAGAAAGTGAGCAGAGATTGTTGCCAGGCGAAATTTCTCTAAAATTGACAAGTTCCAACTTTACATAAAACGTGTTTTTATGAAAAAGAATAATAGGGATAGGGAAGCTGGCTGGAGGTGCCGGTGTTGTGCTGCCCAAGCGAGCTGTTTGGAAGCTTGGCAACAATGCCAGGAAACGGAAGCTCCAAATAATTCATGTGTAAATCAGTTTGTTTGTAAAGGTTATTTGACACGTGCTTCTAAAGGTTATGTGACATATACCCGAATTTGTGATGCTCGACGATGACGAGGAGTAGGCTAGGGTAGCAGGGCGTTACATGCACATTTTAGTATTATTTTTTTATTTTTCTTTATTCCCTATGTAAATTATGTTTATATTGAAACAATGCAAAACCAAAAAAAAAATTTGCGTCGTGCCGCTTGGGCCCCACCGCGCAAGCGGACGCGTAGTACCAACTCACATTCGGCGTCTAAGAAGAGGCGGCATTGCAACAAGCTGAGCTCCATCGTCCTCCCCAAGCTGGTCATCAACAACAACTTTCAGATCGCTTGGCTTAGATGGAGTCAGCCTCATCTCACGCCAGATTCATCCACATCTGAAGTTATATATGATGCCCCCCAACGGGGGCCTCACAGGGCATCCACGACAGCCACCAGGCAATCACGAGCTGGGTGGTCATTT
>NC_061514.1:361369794-361386958 GCF_022539505.1 Lolium rigidum
AAAATATGCTTGATGGCGTGTATTTCACACGTTCGTTGGGCAACCCCAAGAGGAAGGTATGATGAGCACAGCAGCAAGTTTTCCCTCGAAAAGAAACCAAGGTTTATCGAACCAGGAGGAGCCAAGAAGCACGTTGAAGGTTGATGGCGGCGAGATGTAGTGCGGCGCAACACCGAGAGATTCCGGCGCCAACGTGGAACCTGCACAACACAACCAAGCTACTTTGCCCCAACGAAACAGATGAGGTTGTCAATCTCACCGGCTTGTCTGTAACAAAGGATTAACCGTATTGTGTGGAATATGATTGTTTGCGAGAGAAAACGGTAGAAACAAGTATTGCAATGAGATTGTATTTCGATAAAGAGAATTGGACCGGGGTCCACGAGTTCACTAGAGGTGTCTCTCCCATAAGACGAACAGCATGTTGGGTGAACAAATTACAGTTGGGCAATTGACAAATAAAGAGAGCATAACAATGCACATACATATCATGATGAGTATAGTGAGATTTAATTGGGCATTACGACAAAGTACATAGACCGCCATCCAACTGCATCTATGCCTAAAAAGTCCACCTTCGAGGTTATCATCCGAACCCCTCCGGTATTAAGTTGCAAAGCAACAGACAATTGCATTAAGTATGGTGCGTAATGTAATCAACAACTACATCCTTAGACATAGCATCAATGTTTTATCCCTAGTGGCAACAGCACAACACAACCTTAGAACTTTACGTCACCTTGTCCCGTGTGTCAATGCGAGGCATGAACCCACTATCGAGCATAAGTACTCCCTCTTGGAGTTAAAAGCATCTACTTGGCCGAGCATCTACTAATAACGGAGAGCATGCAAGATCATAAACAACACATAAGCATAACTTTGATAATCAACATAACAAGTATTCTCTATTCATCGGATCCCAACAAACGCAACATATAGAATTACATATAGATGATCTTGATCATGATAGGCAGCTCACAAGATCCGACAATGATAGCACAATGGGGAGAAGACAACCATCTAGCTACCGCTATGGACCCATAGTCCAGGGGTAGACTACTCACTCATCACTCCGGAGGCGACCATGGCGGTGTAGAGTCCTCCGGGAGATGATTCCCCTCTCCGGCAGGGTGCCGGAGGCGATCTCCAGGATCCCCCGAGATGGGATCGGCGGCGACGGCGTCTCGGTAATGTTTTCCGTATCGTGGCTCTCGGTGCCGGGGGTTTCGTCACGGAGGCTATTTGTAGGCGGAAGGGCAGGTCAAGAGGCGGCACGGGGGCCCACACCACGGCCGGCGCGGCCAAGGGGGGCCGCGCCGCCCTAGGGTTTGGCGCCCCGTGGCCCCTCTTCGTCTCTCCTTCGGACTTACGGAAGCTTCGTGAGAAAATAGGCCTCTCGGGCTTTTATTTCGTCCAATTCCGAGAATATTTCTTTACTAGGATTTACGAAACCAAAAACGCGAAAACGACAGAATCGGCACTTCGGCATCTTGTTAATAGGTTAGTTCCAGAAAATGCACGAATATGACATAAAGTGTGCATAAAACATGTAGATAACATCAATAATGTGGCATGGAACACAAGAAATTATCGATACGTTGGAGACGTATCAGTCAGCATTCACCACGCCTTCGCGAATTTCTTGGCCTTGAAATTCCAGATAAGACAGTGCGTCAAGCAGAGGATCATTGGTGGGATTCTCAAGGTCAAAATCTTGGCTTGTTTGACATGTCATAGAAATTATATGTTAGTCGACAGCAAGTAAAAACAAAAGAAAGCAAGTTTAAGAAAAATAGAAGGGATCAACAAAGTTACCGAGGAAGCAACGATTTTGCGTGTTCAAGCGCTTGAGGATTCCCTTTTCACGGGTGTCCTGTGCGGCTTTGTGCTCGTTTAAAGCAGCTTCAGCATCATCAAGTTTCTTCTGCAGTTCTTTGACACTAGCAGCTTTTGCTTTGGCCTCATCAGCCTCTACTTTTGCTTGGCTAGCATCAAGTTCGGCTTTCTTGCGAGCCGTTTCACTTTGCTCCAATTTCTGAGCAAGAGTGTCGGCAAGACTGTTGGCCTCTGCAAGTTTCTCTGCCAAAATAGAAAAGAACAGTCAAAATTGCGACAAAAATAGGAGCAAGAAGATTAGAAACAATGACAGCAAAAAAGGTGTTACCTTCAGTCCTGCTGGCATATTCACGGTACCCAATGAATTGGGATCCAATGCGAACAAGCTCTTTGATCATGGGCTGTCAAAGAAGAACAGAGAAAGAAAATATCGGTACGAGAAAAATATGAAGGCACAAAAAGAAGTAAACAGAGGAAATATAGATACTAGCAGGAAAGTCAAAAACTTACATCATCTAAGAGCAAATGAGAAGAGCTACCCAATTGAGGGGCAGGCTCGATGATCGTTTCAACCCTTGTCCTTTTTGGTGAACGAGCAAGGGGGCTTGAAGGAGGAGTGGTGGTGACGATGTTTTGTTGAGGAGGCGAGGATTCTTCTCCTTCAACTGGCGTCTCCGAAACAAGTAAAGTACGTGACGCGCTCGTCCAATGAGCCACGTCACGAGTTGGTACTTCTTCCTCATCATCACTGTGATTAAAGATCGACAGCATAAAAAGCAAGATGAGACAAAAAACTTCGACTACAGAAATAAGGGGAAATCAAGGTGACTTACGAGCTGACGAGGGATGCGAGATATGGATCATAAGATTCCTTCTGACGAGAAGGATCAACTTCTTCGGCTTTGGAAGTGCCGGAATCTTCGACGTCATTCCTCTTCCTTTTGCCTTTTGGAGAAACAGCGGGAGGAGGAGATAGTGCCGACGCAGTGCCTTCGGAAGATCCCGCAGATTTTCGAGAATCCACGGGTTCATTCAAAAAAGACGGAGCTTCTTGATTGTCATCAGTGACAATGGCCCTTTCTTCGACTTCTCCACCTTCAGGAAGAGGAGGAAGCGAGACAAGGTCTGGATGATTCTGTGCAAAATAAAGCAGGGAGAGATGTCAGAAATGAAGTTACAAAAAAGATAGCAAAGCAACAACAAGACAATAGGCAAAGATTACCTCGGGAGGTGGATTGGCGGCGCTGAATGGCGTCACACGGCAAGAAGAAGGGACAACATCTTTTTTGCTGAGAGATGAAATTTTTCGGACAAGTCTTTCTAAATCCTTGACCTCCAAATTCACCGACAGCCGATCTACGTCCTTGTCGCCGGCATATTTCCAGAGAGGATATTTGCGAGCCTGAAGCGGCTGCACTCTAGTCATAAGAAAGTATGCAATGATTTGGACACCCGATAACTCTTTGCCGCGAGTATTTTGCAACTCGTGGATACGAGTCATCAAGGTTTCTGTCGACGCCCTTTCCTCTTCGGTGACCTCCGCGTCCCAGGAGCGGCGGCGAAAGATTTTCTCGGCGCCATCAAAAGGAGGGATGTTGTCCTCCGCACATCCATGGTTCTCCTCCTGAATGTACAACCACTTCTTGCGCCATCCTTGAACCGAGTCAGGAAGCTTGACGTCGAAGTAGTCAGCAGTGGGCCGAACAGAAATTACAACGCCGCCTATATTATAGGCGACATTGGGCGAGCTATTACGGCGGCAGAAGAAAATGCGCTTCCATAGCGCCCAGTTAGGCTGGACGCCAAGGAAGGCCTCGCAAAGAGTGATGAAAATGGAGATGTGAAGAATGGAGTTTGGCGTGAGGTGGTGGAGTTGCAGACCGTAGATAAAAAGCAGTCCACGGAGAAAAGGATGAATGGGGGCGGACGGACCGCGGATGAGGTGATCGACAAAACTTACCCGGTACCCCATTGGAGGGGTTGGGTAGCTCTCCTCACTGGGGAAGCGCAATGCCTTGGGTTTCTTGCTGATCCCCAGCTTCTTCAGCATGTTGATGTCTTGAGTGGAAATTTTCGATCTTTCCCACTCCGCCGCCCCAAGATCCACGGCGGCCATGGAGGATTCCGGCGTGCTGTGCCTTGTCAATCGACGCGGTGGCATCAACAATGGCGCAGGGTTTGTAGCTTGGAGGCGAGGAGCTTAGGAGGTTGTGGATCGCAGGAGGAAATTTGCAGATGAGAGAAGGAGGACGGCGCAAGCGGAAGTGCTCAAGGAGGAAGAAGATGATCTTATATAGGGGTGCGGTGAAACGACGAACCGTTGGATAAGGAAAATGTGTGACAGATGATAGCCACGTGGCAACAAGGGTAAAAAAGTAACTCAACATTGGGGAAGTTACGGTGCGTGCGCCAGATAAAGCAGAGGACGTGTGTCCCCCACTTGCACGACGTGTCAAGATAGTGGATCAATTGGGCCCGCATGGCAGCGAGAACAGATTTGTCGCAAATTTCGGACTAGCAATCGTGGCTATCGTCAGCAATAACGTCACTTTGGCAGAAGAAAAAATTCGACTGAACAGCTTCGTAAAAGGCGACACGGAAAAATAATGCTGAGTCTTTGATCAAATACAAGTTTTTGATCAAATGCTCGGGGGCTACTTTGGAAAAAAGGAAAAGATCCAGAATGACAAGATAGAAATGGCGTGAGCCTATGACCAAATACAAATATTTGTTCATAGCCTCGGGGGCTACTCCCATCGGGAGCGCTGTTCGCGCACCCGAGAAATTATAAAACTTCGGGAGATAAAAGAAGATACAGCGGCATAAGGCGTGGAGCCTACACCCAAGTACAAGTCCTTGGCTGTAGCCTCGGGGGCTACTCCCATCGGGAACGCTGTTCGCGTGCCCGATAAAATTATAAAAAAGAAAGAAAGAAAGAGAAAAAGAAAGATAGAAGAGCAAAAAAGTATATTTCGAGTTATAATTAACTCTAGATATACTCCCATCGGGAGGGCAATATAAGTCATTTTTGACTCGATAAAATGTGCCATTCCAACAACCGAAAAAGCACTCGACAATATATTCTCAGAACGCCGAAGTTGCGATCAATTTCTGAATGCCGCAAATTTGCGAAGGTAAGACCCCAGATCCGTTCTGCTG
Source organism: Lolium rigidum (assembly GCF_022539505.1). NCBI lineage: Eukaryota > Viridiplantae > Streptophyta > Magnoliopsida > Poales > Poaceae > Lolium > Lolium rigidum. Next base: position 361,374,790 of record NC_061514.1, read on the forward strand.
GGCGTGGCATCGCCAAAGACTGCGCTCTGCTACTTTTATCCGTATCAACAGATACGAAGAAAAATCCTAACGGACGCGTTAGGTACCCGATAAATTTTACTGGGACTCGACAGAATGGTAAGACCTTAAGCGGCACCTGTCGAAGTTTACACCAGTATCCCGAGGTCATGTCCAGGGACGTGATTTTGAAGTAGGTTTTTGCGGATTGCCACTAGAGCAGTTAACTAGTACCTGATCCGTCAGATGAACTAGCCCCAACTACCATCATCCCTGTACAATATAGATGTTTATGAAAAGAAATATAGAAAAAGTCGAAACTGTTGAATAAAAATAAACAGTGGAGATTTTCCTTGACCCTACGATTCAAGCAAAATCTCGGGGGCTACTGACATAGGCATCCCAAATGGGCATGCCGAAGATAGTACCCGGGGTTTACTGAAGGCCCATTACCCGAAGAATAAGAAGATTCGGAAGCCCAAGATGTTATTACGGAAAGCTAGAGTTGTAATAGAAAGTCTTATTTGTAATCTTACGGGATGAGTTAGAAACCTTCCCGGACTCTGTAACTTGTACAGCACGAATCCCTCGGCTCCGCCTCCTATATAAGGGGGAGTCGAGGGACGCAGAGAGGATCGAATCATTGTTTACAAACCCTAGTTTTCATAGTCGTCGAGTACTTTTCGGCTGAAACCTTCGAGATCTACTTGCCCTCTACTTCCAACTAGACCCTAGCCTACAATCCATAGGCATTGACAAGTTGATACCTTGTCAACACATGCCGACAGTTTTCGGCGCCGGTACAGGATGAGCAAGGGGCTTTTCATGAATATCCTCCACGGCGTTCGAGAGTTCGACCCCTACTTCAAGCTCAAGCTCGACGCTGTAGGCGTCCTCGGGTTCTCGTCGATTCGAAGTGCACCGCCGCCATGAGGATGCTTGCATACGGAGCACCTGCCGATACACAGGACGACTACCTTCGCATGAGTGAGTCTACTGCCATTGAGTGCATGTACAAGTTTGGCCGAGCTGTGGTGGGAAAGTTTGGCAAATACTACTTGAGAGGGCCAACTGCGGAAGAGATCGCAAGGATCATGGCACAAAATGCTGCCGGAGGATTTCCGGAATGCTTGGAAGCATCAATTGCATGCACTAGGCATGGAAGAACCGCCCGTTTGCTTGGCAAGGTATATACAAAGGCCGTCATGGATATTGCGGTGTGGTGCTTGAAGCTGTGGCGGATTATGACACGATGGATTTGGCATTCTTTCTTTGGCATGGCGGGATCACACAATGACATCAACGTGTTGCAGCGGTCTCCGGTGTTCGAGCAGACTAGTGGAAGGGCATGCTCCACCATGCAACTATGAGATCAATGGCCACCAATATACCAAAGGCTATTATCTAGCCGATGGTATATATCCAAAATGGGCCACTTTTGTCAAAACAATCTCGAATCCATCAGGTCCGAAGAATTCCCACTTTGCTACACGACGGAGAGGCTTGCGGGAAGGATTTCGAGCGGGCATTTGGTGTGCTTCAAGCACAATTTGCCATTGTCCGGCACCTGCTCTAAGTCGGTCTCACGACCAAATGTGGGAGGTGATGCAGGCTTGTATGATCATGCACAACATGATCATCGAGGATGACCGCAAGAATCATGTTAGGTCACATGTTGGTCCCTATGAGTGTCAAGGCCCTCTTGCGGAGGTTGGTCATGAGTTGCCTGCAGATTTTGCTGATTTTCTCGCCATGCACGCAGAGATCCGTGACAGCAATGTGCACGAGCAACTTCAAGCTGATCTCGTTAAGCATTTGTGGAGGATCAAAGGAAATACCGTGGTACCTTGATGTAGCATCTAGCCCTATTTATTATATTCAATTACTTGTTTTATTGTTTGTTGTAATTTAATTTGAAAACAATTCTCGCAAATATTTTTATTCATATGCTACATTTGATAAATGGTTTATGTGTTAAAAAAGTAATTTAAATGTTTGGGGGCGGCGTTTGGGGGACGCGGCTGGGGAGCGACGTCCCTCAAAGGCGGCGTCCCCCAAACGTTCAATCCGGTGCGATTTATGGGACGCTTTGGGGGACGCGGCTGGAGATGCTCTAATGGACGTGGGCGCCGGATGATCCGAGACCCGGTACGGGACAAAATAATTGATCCCAGGGGGGGAGGGAGGGACATTCCGTCACCTGATCCTACGCAGCTCCCTAGGCAAACGACAGCCCTACTGGGTGGGTAGTACTCCCCTCCTCACGGATCTCCACATGCCACCGCAGTCCTTCCGATCCTCTCTGGCGCTGCATAAAATATTCCGAAAAGAAAGCTGGAATTTCGTTGTTGGGAGAAAAAGCTGGACGGGGCACGACACGAGCGCAGCCGGTCCACCGAAAACCTGTGATTTGTTTGTTTTGCGTGGCTGGCGCCGGTTGTGGTGCACTGGTGCGCCTGTTTCTACTACTACTCCCTTGCGCGCTGCGTTTCCTCTGCGTAGGAAACTGAAAAGGGTCTGCAGCAGTACTACTCTCTAGTCTCTACCGAACAGGCTACGCATCCTCGTTCACGGCACACAACATGTCGGTCCTGTTCCAGTTTAAGGTTTCGGTTTATTTACGGCATCTCCAGCGGCGCGACGCATTTCGGACGTTCGAAATGTCCGTTTGCGTCGGCCCGCGGACGCGTTGTGGCCCAGGCGACCGTTTGCGTCGGGGGTAGCTCCAGCGGTGCGGACGCATATTTTATCCGGGGACAGCGTCAAGGTCGCTAATGGCGTTTTACGTCCCGTCGAGGACTGCCGCCGGCGATTAACTGTTCCCGCGCGACGACGATCGTTCCCGTGCGCGCCCAATACATTCGCAAGTTTCATCGGCGTTTCGCGCGCGGGAAACGCCCTGCGCGCCAACGCCGTTTCCCGCCCCGCCGTGGCTATATACGGTGGACACCGCCGGGTGCGACGGGCACACCTCACACTACCATCCATCCATGGCGGACCACATGAGTTGGGAGCAAGTTGTTGACATTTGCCGCCAGCTCCACCCGGAGGAGGAGGAGGACGAGGTAGCCGCCGCCGGCGTTGAGGCCCGACGCAGCTCGGACTCCGGAGGTCGCGGAGGCGGAGGTCGCGGAGGCGGAGGCGGAGGCGGCAGAGCGCGCGGAAGGGCGCCTCGCGGCGACCAGGGCGGAGATCGCCAACGCCATGGCCGAGCTCGCCGACGCCAGGGCCGAGCTCGCGGAGGCGCGGGCGGCCCTTGCGGCCCCTCCGGCCGACGCCGTCATCCACGACATCGCGGACGACGACCCCCCCCGTGCCCAGGCGCTTCGAGTGCGCCGGTGACCAGCGGGTTCTGCTCGCGTCCTTCGAGTCCCTGGCAGGGGACGCCCAGCGCCGCCAGGCTTTGGTGGCGCAGGAGGAAGCCGCCAGCTATGCGACGGCCATGGCTAGGGGGTTAATGTGCACTACCTGGACTCGCTCCAGCGTAGGGGCCGTTCTCCCGCGCGGGTCGAGCAGGACAACCGGGAGCTGGAGGTCGCCATCGCCGCCAGGGACGAAGCTGTGGCGGCGGCTAGGGACAGGGCCCGCTTCGTCACCGACGTGGCGGCGATCCAGGCGGCGGTCCAGGCGGAGGAGGACGCGGCGGCGGCGGAGGAGGAGGCCCGGGCGGCGGCGGCGGTCCAGGCGGCGGCAGAGGAGGAGGTCCGTGCGCGGCGCGCGGAGTGCAAGAAGCGCTCCCGCTTCGACGACGGCGCCGGCCCATCCGGCGGCCAGTAGTAGGGCGCGCGACTGCGAGTAACCGAGGCCGGTGTAGGCCGCGCGACGGCGAGTAGGTACGGCCGTTGTAGTTTTAGGTTAACTCGACTAACCATCTCTGTAAAGATGGTCCTTTTGGCCAATCAATAGTAATGAAAAAATATTTTGCTTATCTAGTCACTCCGACCGGGCCGGGATGTACCCAACACAGACATTTTCCGCGATCGCCGAGCGTCCGCGGAGACGCAAACCTGGCGCATATTTGGGCCAGGTTTGCGTCTCCGCGGACGGGTCGGTCACTTTGCGTCGCCCCGCTGGAGCAGGGTCCAGACGCATTTCCGGTCACGGCGAACGAAAACGGTCGCTCAGCGACCATTTGCGTCGCGCCGCTGGAGATGCCCTTAGGAGAGATGGCCAGTTCAACCCATAGATCCCTCCACGGCAACAAAGAGCATACGCAAACAACAATCCCAAAACAATGTTCAGCCCATTGGCGCGCTGCTAAAGAAAGCTCAGTAGAGGAAACCTTTGAAAAGAAAGAAAAGCTTAATATGTATGTGGTGCAAGAGGAAGTCAAGAAACAAAATTTTAATGTGCTTTTTTTTGTCGGAACGCGGATCGCCATCATCGCCCGAAACAGGGATCTAGTATGAAGACAAACACAAGAATTTTCAATCGAGGCAAGGTTGCAATTCTTGTATAGCGATCATCGCGTCTTCTTGGCTAATATAATAAACATGCTGCTCCATGTGTATGAAGTTTAAGAGTACATGTTAAACTTAGTACTCCCTCTATGTCATTACGGTTGTCTCAGATTTATCAAAATTTAGATGTATGCCTTATATGATCAAAAGCGGCGGCGGTTGATCAAAAGCGTACGGACCTCATCGATGTGATCTGTGTATAGGGTAAGTCGATCTATATTTTCTTTGGTTGGTTCAGGGGATTTGTCGAGTGATATGAAAGATGATATTGGCGTTTTCTAAACTAGATACTAATTCCGGGGGTTGGCGATTTAAAATTAACGATACTATTTGGGATTTCTATTGTAGGAGGTTGTAATTGCTGTGTAAGGCCACGTACAATGCAAAGTGCTTAGATGATTGCTTAAGAAAATAAAACAACGACTTTGTTAATCACCGATGCTTATATGTCTAGTATAAGTAAGCACAGTTGATTAAGTGAAAGCCGGTTATTTTTTGAAGCACCTCCCTCAGCATATTGCATTGTACACAGTGGCGGAGCCACGTATAAGCTGTGTAGTCACCTGACTACACAGTATTTGAGGTATACAAGCAGAAATAGAACAAAAAATACTAAAAATTTCATAGAAATACATGTATTTGACAACATAATTTTAAACTGGCTACACAAGTTTGCAGTTCTGGCTCCGCCACTGATTGTACATGCTCCAACATCATTAATCAAGGTGGGATAATAGGCATCAATCTGGTGTATCACAACTTGTCATTATTTTATTAAGAAATTTATGTTTTCAATCGAGTAGAGATAGAGAGGATGAAGTTATTTATCATCCAATTGGAGTTTTCTAGGAAACAAAATTTTACAGTAACCTAGGCCCTATTGCAAAGTAGCTTAAGGGGAGATTGTAAGAATATAAAGCAAATTAGGATTTCAAGAACCTAGAGCTACTTGTACCCCGAAGGTCTTTTTCATGTGTGTGTTGAGTTTCATCAATATAGGCTAAACGTGAAGCGCTCACATACACATGCATAAACTCACCACTATTAACTGATGAGTTCGTTGCATAGAAAACAAAAAATTTCCTACCGTAAAGACGAATAAATCCAAGATCTAATCTATGGAAAAGCCAAGATCTAATCTATGAGATCGGAGAAACGAGATGAATGTGAGACTAACCCTCGAAGATTCCAAAGCCTACGAGATTAGATCTCGTTGTTGGTGTAGACGATCGTCCCGGTGCTGCAATCCGGCAGCACTTTCGTACTCGGTCGTGCGTACGGTGTCGATGAAGCCCTTCCTCTCCCCGTTCCAGCGGCCAGCGGAGGTGTGGTAGATCTCCACGGAATCCCATCAGCACGACGCTGTGGTGGTGGTGGTGGAGAAGAAATACTGCAGGGCTTCGCCTAAGCCTGAGCAGCGTATGGAGGAGGTAGAGAGGGGGGCGGCCAGGGTTGGATGAAGGGGTGGTCTGGCCGGCCACCCCCTCCCCTCTTTATATAGGTGGAGGGGTCGGCCTAGGGTTTCCCCTAGGGCCCACCCTCCCCTTGGCCGGCGCATGAAGGGGTGATATCTTCTCCCCCAAGTCTTCCCCCTTATCTCTAAATTTAAACCCTTTAATTTAGGAGATAGATCTTATCTCTAGATTTTAAACCATTTAAATTAGAAATAGATCTTATCTCTAGGGGTGGCCGGCCTGGGCCCACATGTCATAGTGGACAGGACCCACCATGCCATGTGGCGCCTATGTGGCCTCTCCCGGGGTGGTGGGCCCACTGGTGATCCTCTAGAACCTTCTAGAAGCTCCGGTCAAAACACCGGAACTTTTCCTGAACCCCGGAAAATGACTTCCCATATATGAATCTTATTCTCCGGACCATTCCGGACCTCCTCGTGATGTCCTGGATCCCATCCGAGACTCCGAACAAAAACTTCGGACTCCATCTCATATTTCGAATCTACTTATGCGACATCGAACCTTAAACGCGTCACCCTACGGTTCGTGAACTATGCAGACATGGTCGAGACTCCTCTCCGAACAATAACTAATAGCGGGATCTGGAGATCCACAATGGCTCCCACATATTCAACGATAACTTAGTGATCGATTGAACAATTTACATACGATACCGATTCCCTTTGTCACGCGATACTTTACTTGTCCGAGGTTCGATCATCGGTATCTCCATACCTTGTTCAACCTCGTTACCGACAAGTACTCTTTACTCGTACCGTGGTATGTCATCTCTTTTGATCCAATCACATGCTTGCAAGCTAATCAGACGATATTCCACCGAGAGGGCCTAGAGTATATCTATCCGTCATCAGGATGGACAAATCCCACTATTGATCCATATGCCTCAACTCACACTTTCCAAATACTTAATCCCATCTTTATAACCACCCATTTACGTAATGGCGTTTGATGTAATCAAAGTACCCTTCTGGTGTAAGTGATTTACATGATCTCATGGTCGAAGGACTTAGGTAACTATGTATCGAAAGCTTATAGAAAATTGAACTTAATGACTTGATCTTATGCTACGCTCATTTGGGTGTGTGTCCATTATATCATTCAACTAATGACATAACCTTGTTACTAATAACATTCAATGTTCATGATCACGAAACCATGATCATCCATTAATCAACAAGCTAGTTATACAAGAGGCTTACTAGGGACTCCTTGTTGTTTACATAACACACATGTATCAATGTTTCGGTTAATACAAAGCATGGTATGCAAACATTTATCATAAACACAAAGATATTATAATAACCACTTTATTATTGCCTCTTGGGCATATCTCCAACAGTCTCCCACTTGCACTAGAGTCAATAATCTAGATTACATTGTAAGGTATCAAACACCCATGGCATTCTGGTGTTGGTCATGCTTTGCCCTAGGGAGAGCTTTAGTCAACGGATCTGCCACATTCAGATCTGTGTGTACTTTGCAAATATCTACTTCACCATCTTCGATGTACTCACGAATCGAATAAAAACGCAGCTTGATATGCTTTAGCTTCTTGTGTGACCTCGGTTCCTTTGCATTGGCGATGGCACCCGTGTTGTCACAATAGATGACTAACGGGTCCAATGCACTAGGAACCACACGAAGCTCAACAATGAACCTCTTCATCCATACCGCTTCCGATGAAGCCTCCGAAGCTGCTTTTCAGATTCAGTTGAAGATTTCGCCACCGTGCACTGCTTGGAACCGCTCCAGCTTACTGCAGCACGACACTATCTTCGCGCGAAGGCGAGCGATGGTGTAGTCCTTCTTGGCACGCTGCTTGCGGAGTGACTTGCGCTCCTTCGCAAGGATCTTGATGGTCTCGGTGTGCTGCGACATGTGGAGGTGAGTCTAGTTGGCGTAGACGCGGGAGTTGTCCAGCTCCTTGCGGGTCTCGTGCAGCATGAAGTCCAGATGCTCCACGTGATACTTCAGCTCGGGGTGGGGTGACAGTGCCCTGGGTCCTCCAATGGAGTCATGCCTTGCAAGGTGAGCAAAGCGAGTCCCATGGAGCTGAGTCACATTCTGCCCACACAGACGGGCAAGTGCTTCCTGCAGGGCTCTAGCTAGTCCATCTATCCAGTTGTTCTCCCGGATGAAGAACTGGATCCTCTCGGACATGGGAGGCTCCATCTTGCCCCTCAGATCCGCAACGACAACCCACTGTAGTTCCCCTCCGGGCTGGTCGTTGACTTGAGTTCCGAAGAACTCCGGGTGCGGGCGCTCAAGAAACTCAGATAGGGCATCTAAGTCCCTCTCGAAGATCAAGTTCCCACCGTTGCCCAGCTGATAAAACTTGGTGTTCTTGACTTGCTCCATCTGTAAGTGAAGTGGATGAGTAAGTTAGAGAAGTGAACAAGTGTGTCAAGATTTTAGGTAGAATTAGAAGAAAAGTAGAGCATGTCTTCCTTATTTTGAAAAGACCTTAAAGATAAGAGAGTGAATAAGTTTTCATAAATATTCACTTCCTTTGTTTTTGAAACTAAGTTTTTCAGACATCCATTCTAACTAGGGTCTCCTAAGGTCAAACAATGGCTCTGATACCAACTTGTCAACACCCGGATTTTTAAGTCCAGATGCCTATTATGCCATACATCGCAATCCCAGGAAGATTGTTGTTGCGAGACATAACAGTTGATATCACAGAACATTATTCATTACAAACCATAATCGTCTTACAACACGGGATCTCATGATACAATATTCAACAACAGTTGATCTACAGATCAACATACAAAACACATAGCGGAAGTGTAATATCCCAGGTTTAGAGGCAATAAAATGAGAGAACACCAAAGTGTGCATTGCATTCATGCATAGAAAATCCGGGGAATTTTCGCGCTTCAAATAAAACTTACCACAATGAATCGAAGTTTCACTTGACTTGCTGGAATTGAAGTAGATCATCAAGTCAAGCGTTATAAACTCCACTCGTGATCTTTGCTAAAACTTTATTTTGGGTAGAGATGATTTGATCTATGGATTAGATCAAATGGAATTAGATTTACAACAACACATTCTTTAAGAATCAAACCCTAACTTATTAACACTTAAAAGTTAGCAACTACTTTTGTGTGTAATATAATTCACCTATAAATAAGGTAAACCACAGGGTCTAAAGTGCTTAAAAGCCACACATTCTTATGTAAATCATAACTTATTAAATATATGGAATATCATAAAACTAAATCCATTTACATTACAAATTATAGTTCAAACTATTTGAATAAAACTAACTATGAGTATTTTGGAACTCATATGATCATGCCTAGATGAATTCAAACACCAACTATCCAAACTTGAGAAATAACCCTCAACCTTAACCTTTTTACCAATATTATAATGTAAATCCAATCAAAGATGGTATGATGACTCCTCCACAATAATACAACTCTCCATAAGATATTTAGTAACAAATGCCACTTGGCTATCCAAAAATAAATCATATGAGAGGATAATCTCTATGCCATGTGGGATGAAAATATCTACATGACTTGCTTTCCAAGCTTTGCCACCTCATGCTCAAAGGATTTCTATGGATGAGGGCATGACAACCAAGCACCTTACTCATCAAACCAACACAAGAGTCACCACCTATGTGTCATGATACTAGACCTTGCCCAAGCCTATAAATAGAGCCACACCCTTCATCCATTTGATCATCAAGTACCATCATACATGGGAACAAACACATAGAGCCACTCCATGTGAATTAGCTAGAATCAAGATGAAGAAGCTAGGAGGTGGAGGCATACCACAAGATGCAGGTTTATCAGATTTCCTGAAGAACAAGCTACATGAGATTGCAAGGTAGAATTCCTAGGCAAACCATATATTTAGAGGATCATATCATCATCTTTTGAGTAGGACCTTAGGATATTCCAAGACATTGAGAGGTGAGAGAAGTTATAATACTAACCATAGCCATGTTCATACCAGAATATTAGAAAGGTACTAATCCTAGTGTTCAAATCAATATTTGATCTTGGAGGTGAGAACCCTATTCCATTAGCAATACTTTAGGAAACCAATTCCATAATCATCAAAACTTGGTATTAATTATAAACCCTAAAAATCTAGGATGAGTGTGATGAGAGGAATAATAAGGAGGGATTAGTGAGGAATGAGTGGATCTTGTCTAATGCATGAGTATACCTTGTAGATATAGATGATAAGTTAAACCCATATGATTAATAGATATCATCTATCACATAAAATAATAAGTATATCACTAGTAGTTAACCCCAAACCAATCCTCATGCCTTGTATGGAGGAGTAATGTCATTAAACCTAAACCTTTTCACATAGGATTCACTCCACATAAAATCATAAGTCCTAACTTGTGTATCATAGATCACAAGTATAAACTAAGCCATATCTATTTTAAAATGCACCTCACTAAAACACAAAACTAATAAAAGATTAAATGTTTGTTTTAAAAATAAAACAATGCAGTAACCACTATTATCAAGTGATATGGAAATTCAAATATTTTAGAACCTGCAAGTATAACCTGAATTCAAATTTGAATTCAAACCATAAAATAGAAACCAGAAAATATAACAGAAATATAAAACAGAATTTGAAAAGAGAGAAAAGAGAGGGAAACTCACCTGTCCTGAACCGTGCAGCCCACCAAGCCAACCCAGCAGCAGCCCAATAGCAACTCAGCCCACGTCCAAATACCGATTCGCGTGCGTCAAGAATCGTGCGAGGAGAAAAGACTTCGTCGTCGTCGTCTCCGAGCTCGACAGCGCGGCGGAGCCAGTAGGCCACGACCTCGTCGTCGATAAGCATGCCCCGGACGTCGCGGACCATCTGAGAACCGCGCCCAATCTCTCTCGCGTCCGTCCTATCCTTTAGCGCCAAGATTCGCGCCCGTATGCAGCTCACCGTCGCCATTGCATCTCGGCCAGTACCGCCGGCGAGCCGATGAACCAAACCACCTCGAGCGCTATAAAAGCACCACAAGCTCCGTATTGCAACCCTAATCCTTCGCCGCCCATCCATTTCTTCCCAGACCCTCTCTAGCTCTCACATTCTTCCTCTACTGTTCGCCGGTGTCGAGCACGACGCCGTCGATGGAGGTCATCTTGGTGGCCATGGCGTAGCTCATTTGACGCGCCTGACCTCGTAGTTCATTCTGAAGGAGTAGAGCATCAAGGGGAGCCAGGAGGAGAAGAAATTTCGGCGTTCCCTTTCCCTCGGGTTCGCCGAGAAAAGCTCAATCGTCATCGTCTCCGTCAACAATGGCCGGAGCTGACCACACCTTGAGCTTCAGGGTGAGTTTGCGCACCTCCTGCACCTATTAGTTCTGAGTTTCGCATCCCGTAGCCTCCGAGTCGATTCTCGCCGGAGTAAACCGCCGCCGTACCCCTTTCCCGGCGACGCTCCGATGAGTCCCCGCGGAAACCACCACCACCATTCGTTTCGCCTTGCAGTACTCGTTCGAATGCACCTAGTAGCGCATCCAGGGGAGCCCTAAATCAGCGGCGCCACCGTGCTCTGGCCGCCGGCGTTTAAACGTCGGTGAAGTCAAACGCCACGGTCCACTTTGACCGGTCTTTGCTTGCGTGGCAGTCGACGTGGCCATAGGTCCCACTGGTCAGTGACCGTAGCTAGGTTACGAATCGGTATGTTTAGCATTTTCTGTTTAATTTAAAAACCAGTAAATTCGTCGAAACTTTGCAAAATCATATAAATTTCATTTCAACTCAGAAAAATATGAATAGTATATCAAAATGCTCACAAAAATAAACTCTATTCAAATAAAATATAAAACAAAAATGTGTGTCAAAATAAAAATTCACTTATTTTTATCTTTATTAATTATATCTTTCTAATTGTTTAAAATGCAAATTGAATTCAATAATTAGTGAAGTTTCAAATTTAAATTTTAACTATTAAGTAAATAATTAAAATGTTAAGATTAATTTTCTTTATCATATTTGCATTAACTTAATTATTAGTGGTAATTCATAAACTCTAATTAGCAAATTACCATTTTCTATTCTCTTTAAATAGTAAAAACTCAAGAAAATATTAAACCCAATATTAATTTAGTAGCCCAACAATTATGTCCTTAAGCATTCTTAGTTAACAAGTTATTATTATTTTAAAACCTAATAATAATTAGGAAACCCTGATTTCCAATTAAACCCTAATTAGTACTTATTTTAATTGTTAAACCCTTATCTC
>NC_061514.1:361387058-361456673 GCF_022539505.1 Lolium rigidum
TCGGACTCTCGAGAAAAAAATAAGAGTTGGCGCCCACCTTACTTTTCAACCGTTGGTTCTCAATCCGAGGGTGGTCCAAATAGCTAACAAAATTGGCTTGGTATTCATGGTCTTGAACCAACAATTTGGCATGGCTTTCAATCCGTATGAGAGGTGATGTATGGAGGTGATTCATATGAGAGGGCAATAAAGAAATGTTTTGTCCTCCTCGCAATGCTAGTCTATTTGGAAAGAAATGAATAATTGGTTTTCCGCAATGTTGCAACGCTAGTGGTGAAGATCACAGAGGATGCAGAAATATATATATTCTGGATTCCTTAGATTAAACATAGACTCAAAATATCTTACAGTACAACTCGAAATGAAAAAATAAGGGAGACCTAACTAGTAGTACTATTTTTTTCTTCCTTAGAACTAGTACTACCTACTTATTCTTCTTAATGGTGGCCGCATCGTTCTTCTGTGCTCCATCGTCTTCCTCCCGGACATGCTTCTTGTGGGGGGCTCCATCGTCTTCTTCTTGAGCAACCTTCTTCAGGGGTGCTAACAAGACTTCCTCTTCGTCGTCGTCGTCGGCCTCGTCGTCCGCCTTGTTCGAGTCCGACAACACCCCATAGTAAGATAATGGGCTCTGCGGCGGTTGGTCCCTGTTCTTCTCCCGCTCGCGCTCATCGGAGCATTCATCATCCTCCCACTCGTCCTCATCTTTCGGCTCGCCCTCGAAGAAGGAATCGTCGTTGATGTCATCGTCGGAGTACTCCGGCGGCGTCTTGTCGTCGGAGTCGGTCATGATCGGTTGCGCCGTCTCCTCTGATGGGTACAAATCGAATTCCTCCTCCGACCATGGAGATGGCCCGTCCACCGAGTACGGGCTTCCCGGTGGAGTTTCAGGGCCATTGTCGTTGGACTCGGTCGTGTACTCGCCAGAGCAGCCGCTCAGCGCCGCCATTGAGCGCTACCTTAGAGAGAGAGAGAGGGGGTCGGGGGAGTTCCGGGGTCGGGAGGGGCACGGGCCAGGTGAGAGGACAAAGAAGAGCATTTACCGATGTTATCCTTTATTTACGGGGATTTAGTGGGCGGTTTCAATTACCATGAAGAACGGAGCCAAAAAAAATTACTTGGGGGTTGTTTGATTCATAGGATAGGAAAAGTGGAGGAATAGGAAAAATGGAGGATTGATATGACATGCCCCCTTGAATCCTATGGAAAGAAATCTATGAGAACTGGTACAATTAGTTATTTGATGGTAGCATAGGAAAGCCATAGGAAATTCCTATAGATATTGAGTCTGTAGCAATGTTGTCATAGACACACATAGGATTTTTTCCTAGAGGTCCAACCTCTTGTTAGAAATCATATATATGACTATACTATGAGAAAGGAATCCATAGGAATTTCGGAGGGTTGAATCCTTTGAATCAAACTTGCTCTATAGGAAAAAAATTATATGGGTAAAAATCCTACAAGATTCATTAAGAAAATCATTTGAATCAAACAAGCCAGATGTACGGGACATACAACCATTTTTTTATCAAATTTGGGGACTAATTTGCATTTAATATAGAAGATCCTTCATATAATTCAAGCATTCGTGGGGGGGGGGGGCATGGCCCTGGCTAGCCCCGGCTAGCTCCGTCCCTGCCAATTACTACCAACTTTTCGTGCGGAAATGCATGCACTTTTGAACCTTTTAGTGTCCCAAGTTGCGAGCATTATTTCACAACCAAATCCACCCGAGTAGAATAGAAGAAATTCCACTAAGGTCCAAATCTAACATTAATGCATACTATCATACTGTTTCGTTGCCTGTATTATTTATATTTTCTCCAAATTTTTAAAAAAATTCACCAAATTTAATTTCCAGAGACTAGTATATATTTTGGACGGGTGATCTAAATTAACCGTTTTAAATTTTTCCATATGTGTTAGTTTATATGGTTTCATTTGTTGTAATTACTATGTTTTGGAATGTTTTAAGCATATTAATTAATCATAGACTTTGATCTATATGCAACATATTACATGTATATATAGTTGGTGATTTGTGAAAGTTTGTGAAACAGAGGTATATATATAGCAATACTGAGTGGTGTACGTGCAAAATATATGTAAAGAGTGAGTAGTTTGTGAACATGTGTGTATATATGTGTGCTTCTGATTGATGAACAGATGCCATTTGGTGTAATGCACTTAAACCCTATATCACAAAAAAAGTATGGTTCACATTAATTTTAAAAGTAACATTATATAGAGTACGAACAACTTTGATATCGATCGGAAAATCCCAACATTGCTTACTATTGGATCTGTTTCAGTATATTAGATTATAATTTCATGTCTATAGCATCTCTAGACGATTCTATTGTTAGCCTTTAGCAGCATGCACTATCCATGGACCTCAAAACACACTTCTCCATTATTCGACAATATGCATAAAATATTCCCACTTTCTTTTTTTAATATAATTATCATTGTTTATAAATCTAAGCTTGTTTTAAGACTACATATTTATAAATGGTCATTCATGCATGTTTCACATACGAAGGTCAAAGCGGTGTACTTAATTATTAGACATCTTTCAACTAATATATATGTCATATATACTTTCATTACATGAGCCCTCACGTGCAAGGCATGTGCAACTTACTAGTATGAGAAGTGAACCTTAACATTAACTAGTTGAATGCCCGTGCGTTGCTACGGTTCAACAAATTTAAATCTACGGAAAGATTGTTTATCATATTTCAGATGTTATTGCTTCTAGGTCAGCGACACTTCCCTACTCCCGTGTATGGAGTCCCTCTTGCATGTATTCCTATCCATGCAAGAACTCACTATGTATCTCTCTCTCCGACATTCGAGGGTTATATTCGTTCCTCCAACTATGACTCTCAAAATAATGTGTTATTGCATTGCATCCTGCTAACCCTAGTGTAGATAGAGAGATAGTGATAAAGCATCACCATATATTCAATTGTGATCTATTAATTCGACCGATCTTATATAATAAAAATTACATACATGAGATTGAAAGTTTGTTCACTTTTGCTTGAAGTACGGAACTACAATGTAAGTATAACCGCCAAAAATGTGCAAATATTGGCATCTTAAAAAACATAGATTCACCTCTACAAAGAAGAATATAGTTTTCTCGTCATGCAAAAAGTAAGTAATGGGAGATATGGTTAGAGTATTTACAAATCAAGACCGTCGATGTGACGACGGTTGGGAGCTTAGGGTTTCAGGGAGGCTATTGGAGACGATGCATTGTATATTACAATGGCCGTGCCCATTTGTTCCGGAACACACCTCCCCTGACCACAGAACCGCCCAGACCATCCGACACAAACTTGTTTCACTGCGAGGGCCAAGAGCCTCCAAGGCGACGCCTTCAAAAAGGTAACGACGCGTCCGTCGTCGCCCGCTTCTGATGAAGCTTAGGTTTTCACCCGGAGGTCTTCGAACCACTCGCGTCAGATGAAATTATAGCTCCGCAACGACGCAATCAAGAAGTAGAACGACGCCCGTAGGAGCCGCCGTCATTGACACCGATCGAAGACGTGCATGGCTTTCGCCCCGGAGCTCAATCAAGAAGGAGAACGACGCCCGCAGGCGCCGCCGTCGTTGGCACCGGCCGAAGACGTGCAGGGCTTTCGCCCTCGAGCTCAATCCGTCTGCAAAGCAACTGGAGAAGCAAGATGGTCAGTCCAGTCCTGCCGCCAATGACCGAACTCCAACGCAAGACACCTCCACCGCTGCACCTCAAGCAACGACACCATGCCCGGCAACGCCCAAGCTGTCGCCACCGCTGCGGGGCCGCCGCCCAGGCATCCTCGCCCGCTATTGGCAGCCCCCTTGCCCATGCCAAGCAGCCCTAGCAAGGGGCACCTCGTGCAGGACTTCCCCGCCAACCTCGCATGGGGCCTCCTCGCTGCCCCCGAACGGAACCTCCTTGCCACTCGCGCACGAAAAACCGACCGGGAAGCGACGCCCCGCCGAGGATGCCTCCAGTCCATGCCGCACACACTCTGCTAGGCATGAGGAAAGCCTCCTCCAACCCCCCCCAAACGGTCGCCAAGCAACAGAGTAGCCGCTCAGCAACCACCATGGCCGGAGCCTGCATGGCCCAAGCAGAGCCCAGATCAGGCCCGCCTCGCAGCCGCCAGCCGTAGAGCCCCGGGCTGCCGTAGGCCTCCTCCGTCGCGACCTCCATCGTCGCCACCCCTGGTTCCGCACCTTCTTCCTTGAGCAAGAGCTTGAGGTGCATCCCGTCATTGCGGATTCCCCCTCCCGCGAGCACGCCTCCATCGGCCGGAGAGAAAGCAGGGCCTGCCACTGCCTGCTCCGCGCGGGCTTTGCGCGGCGGAGACCACCGGTGATGGCAGAGGAGGCGGTGGTGAAGAGGTGGTGATGGCCGGTGTGATTTTCCGCCGCCCATGTCGCCCAGGGAGGGAGCGACTTGGGGCCCTAATTATGATGATACAGTAATTATATTTATTACATATATTTTCGATTGTAGGTGATTCATTTGAAATATAATCTTGAATTTTATATCATGTACTGCGGCTCCTTTAATCGACGGGACGAATGTAAGTATGTAGGCCATTTTGTGCACAATTCTTGAGCTTCCGAAATTGCAACAGGTAAAAGTATTAACTTCATTCACCTCGTTGATATCTGCACTTCCCCACACGGTTTCTTAGTAGAGAGATTTGAGAGAGCTGATGCGCAGCCTAGGATCATGAACAGACCGAGGAGTGGGCGCCCATGCAACGCGTGGAAAAGCAGGGACACCGATGTCTCGCGCGGGGAATCAAGGCGGCATGACGGGAGCCTGTAGGCGGCGACTCCGCGTTCTCGCATCCTGCGCCTGCCGCGCTCGCTCGCTGCTGCAGGCCCGGCACAACTTAGCTGCTGCTTGAGGTGACTCCGCGGCTTGGGTCGGTGGACCTGATCTGCCGCTAGCAATCCGCGTAACCGTTTTTTCTATCGCTGAAATTTTCTTCTCCAAAACGTACGACTTACCGGTTCGATCCCAGTTTAATAGTGTAAAGACTGTGTAGTAATCCAGTCGGAAACTTGCCATAGAGGTACTTAATAAAGCTGACTGAGCTAATACAACAAAGCGAAATATATTTGTCCAACATACATACAGATAAGGTTAATATAGCTTTTTATTAAAGCTACTATAAAATGAGTTCAACAACAAAGCAACTCATAGTACTGCTAGATAAGACATGTCTTGGCATACAGATGCACAACTTCGGGCTTAAGGGTCACACAAGGCTGTGTGACATAATCATTTTCTTCTGGTTCCGAGGAGACCAATTAGACGAGATCCCTCCTTCTTGGTCATATCTGCAAATACGTTCATCCACTTGCGCTCACCCACAGCACTAGCCCTGTGCACAGCCTTTGCACCCTCGCTGAATCCCTTAAACCGGCGTTCCATCTCACGACGGGTACGCGATATGCCATGGATCTTGCACCACTGCTCATAGAAGGCCCACATGGCTTCATCTGACTGAAGTGCACTTTCATCAACATAGAGACGTGCATCGGGGGGCCCTCCTGTCGTTCAGTAGGCATAGAGTTAAAATTGAATTTGTGGAAAATAGGATCGTTCATACCATTTCCCACCAGAGTTAATTTGATTGATTAACCTTGCAAGGCAGAACTAATATAACAAATTGACAGTCGGTATTTCTAAATCAAACAAAATGCTTGTTAGAAGTGTTTGGTGATTAGAACAACTCCTAATGAATTAATATGGTCCAACCACTGCCTGTTTATTCAAATATATCTGCTGACAATAAGAAACTAGCATATGCGAATTTCAGGAACGTATTGAACTCCGGAGCATTCGTATCAAGGTAAGAATAACTCATTTGCGGATTTCGGTATTCAGGATTCATAGCCAAATTCCGAGAGAAGCTAGGGATTACCTTCAGGGCAGATACAGCTGGGGTCTGCAAGACGAGCTTCAAGCAGGCTTGGGTTGGATGCCCATGAAATTTCTGACTTACGCTTGGCTTTCTCTTCTTCTTCTGATGACATGGGGCCTCCTGTCGTTCAGTAGGCATAGAGTTACAATTTGATTTGTGAAAAATACAACCATCTCTGTACTATTGCTCTCAGCAGAGTTAATTTGATTGATTTAGCCTTGCAAGGCGGAGCTATTATAACAAATATCGGTTGGCATAGTAAACCAGACAACATGCTTGTTAGCAGTGTGGTGCCTAGAACAACTATTAATGATTAAGGGTTCAATCCTTGGCTGTTTATTCAAATAACTCTACTGATAATACGATGAATTTCGGGTATCAAATTCGGAAGCATTCGTGCCGAACTAAAACTCCTTTAGAAATTTCAGTATTCAGGATTCGTACCCAAATTCCGAAGGAGGCCCTTAAGCTAGGGATTACCTGCAGAGTAGACACGGATCGCGGCTGCAGGGCGACCGGCACCAGCAATGCCTCCAACGGCGGAGGGAGAGGGGCGAGTTGCGAAGGCTGCCCGCGCGAGCTTGGACACCAAGGAAGCCATAGCCTAGGTCGGGGTCGGGGTCGGGGTCGGGGTCGGAGGGGATAGATCTGGATTTAGGGTTTATACGCGGCGGTGGTTGCCAGAGGGCATCTCCAACTGGCGACCCATCCCGGCCCAACGCGGGGACGCACCGCATAAGCGAACGGCCGTGGAGTCCGGAACGACGCAAACCCGGCCCAAATCTGGGCCGGGTTTGCGTGGCCGCGGATGGCACGCGGCGTCCTCGCGTGTCCGCCTTGTCCGCGTGGCTGGCCCACCTGTCGCTGCCCCAGTCATGTTAAATGTGGACTGGGGAAGGGGACTGTTCCTATCCAGTCCCCACTCTCCACTCCGGCCGCACGCGCGAGCTCGAAGCTTCCGCGCCGCCATGGCCCCGAAGCGCGAGTTCCAGCCGTTCGCCAACGACCACGAGGCCGGCAGCAGCCGGCCAGTCGCGCCGGCGCCGTTCGCCATGGGCCCGCCGGCGACTCCCACACGCGAGCGGATCTACGTCACCGTAGCGGTGGCGCAGATGTTCTGGGATGCCGGCGTCCCAATGCCGTGGGGGGACGTGCACCTCCCCCACGGCTGGCACCTGAGCCCAGATCGGGTTCCGGTGCTGCCCATCCCGGTCTCCGGCCGCGCCCGCGTCGCGGAGATCCGGAGGCGCCGCGCGCAGCTGCCGGCGGACCTCCAGCAGGACCCCGCTTACGGCGACGCAAGTCCCAACTGGGACTTGTGGTTCGAGGTGGAGCACGATGCACGCCGGCACACGTGCTTCACCTCCGCGACGGCGCGGCCTCGCGCGCAGCCACGCACACCTGCAAGGCGGGCTGGCCGCCGCCCCGGCGGCCTCTACATCGGCGAGCAGCCCCAGGCCCCACACCAACCCCAGGCCCAGGCGGAGGAGGACGACCCGGAGCTGCAGGCGGTGCTCGCGACGTCCCGCGAGCAGAGCGATCTCGACGAGCTGGCCAAATGGCCGCACCTCGCCGAGACGCTGCGCGCCTCCGCGCTGGAGGAGGCGGCCAGGAAGGCCCAGGAGGACGCCCAGGCGGAGGCGTGGGTTTTCCTCAAGCTGGCGCGCCGTCACGAGGAGGCAACGCGTCAGGCGGCGCTCCGGGAGGAGGAGGAGCGCTGGGCCGCGCGTGACAAGGGATTAACTTATCAATGCCTATGGATTGTAGGCTAGGGTTTAGTTAGAAGTAGAGGGCAAGTAGATCTCGAAGGTTTCAGCCGAAAAGTACTCGACGAATATGAAAACTAGGGTTTGCAGACAATGATTCGATGATCTCTTCGTCCCTCGACTCCCCCTTTATATAGGAGGTGGAGCCGAGGGTTTCGTTTTGTACAAGTTACGTAGTCCGGGACGGTTTCTAACTCATCCCGCCGGATTACAAATAACACTTCCTATTACAACTCTATCTTTTCCTTTAACACATCTTGGGCTTCCGAATCTTCTTATTCCTCGGGTAGTGGGCCTTCAATAAACCCCGGGTACTATATTTGGCAGGCCCATTTGGGATGCCTATGTCGATAGCCCCGAGATTTTGCTTGAATCATAGAGTCGTGGAAAATCTCTATCGTTTATTTTTACTCGAAAGCTCTAACTTTCATACTTCTTCTCATAAAATTCTATATTGTGCAGGGATATTGGTAGTTGGGGCTAGTTCATCCGACGGATCAGGTACTAGTTAACTGCTCTAGTGGCAATCCTCAAAAACCTACTTCAAAATCACGTCCCTGGACATGATCTCGGGATACCGGTGTAAACTTCGACAGGTGCCGCTTAAGGTCTTACCATTCTGTCGAGTCCCAGTCAAATTTATCGAGTACCTAACGCGTCCGTTAGGATTTTTCTTCGTATCTGTTGATACGGATAAAAGTAGCAGAGCGCAGTCTTCGGCGATGCTACGCCCGGCAGAATAGATCTGGGGTCTTACCTTCGCAAATTTGCGGCATTCAGAAATTGATCGCAACTTTGGCGTTCTGAGAATATATTGTCGAGTGCTTTTCCGGCTGTTGGAATAGCACATTTTATTGAGTCAAATATGACTTATATTGCTCTCCCGATGGGAGTATATGTAGAGTTAATTATAACTCGAAGTATACTCTCTTGCTATTCTATTTTTCCTTTGTTAATTTCATCGGGCACGCGAACAGCGTTCCCGATGGGAGTAGCCCCCGAGGCTACAGCCAAGAACTTGTGCTTGGTTGTAGGCTCAACATTTTAGTCCACCTTGTCGCTATATTGCCATTATCTCCCGATATTCTTTCCCTTCTTCTCTTTTTTTTTTTTTTTATCTATCGGGTGCGCGAACAGCGCTCCCGATGGGAGTAGCCCCCGAGGCTACAGCCAAGAACTTGTGCTTGGTTGTAGGCTCCCACAATTTCTATTTTTGCCATAGTCGAAACTTTACTTTTTTCGAAGTAGCCCCCGAGCATTTGGGCAAAAACTTGTTCTTGACCAAAGGCTCCCGAAGTATGCAAATAACTCATCCTGTCGCCATTTTCCTTTTATTTTTCTTGTCGACATATTTTCCCTTGGCAAATTTTTCTTCAACTCTATCAATGGCCGAGTTTTTCCTGCCTTGTGGGTCCATCGTTTCCACCACGTTGACACGTCGTGTAAGTGGGGGACACACGTCCTCCGCTTTTTCGGCGCACGTACGGTAACGCCTATCTCTAGTAAAAATACTTTTTTGCCCTTGTAACCAGAAGATCGATTCTCACCACACGATTTCCTCATCCAACGGCTTTCTGCGACCCTCAATTCTTATATAAACCTGTCTTCAACCTCCGTTCATCCCCTTGCTTGCGCCGCTCACCTGTTCCTCTTCGCAAAACTTTCCCTGCGCCCAACTCTCTCTGATTTCCCGCACTCGCATACATTGCTCTGTCCATTGCCGTTGATGCCACCGCGCGCGCGCCTGACTCGCCACAGCACTCCGCAATCCGCGATGGCTGCTGAAGATCTTGAGTGGGAGAGATCTAAAATCTCCAATCAAGACGTCAACCTGATGAAAAGGCTTGGCCTTATGAAGAAGGAAGACGCCATCCGCTTTCCCAGCGAAGAAAGCTATCCCAACCCTCCGATGGAGTATCGGGTTAGTTTTGTTGATCATCTCATCCGTGGCCTCTCTCCCCCAATCCATGATTTCCTCCGCGGTCTTCTCTTTGTTTACGGGATTCAGTTGCACCAACTGACTCCCAACTCGATCCTTCATATTTCTATTTTTATCACTCTTTGTGAATGCTTCCTTGGAGTCGCTCCCAATTGGGCTCTTTGGAAGCGCATTTTCTGCCTTCGCCGCAATGGCGCGCACAACGCCACCTACAACATAGGTGGCGTAGTTATCCGTGTCCGAACCGATGTCGATTATTTCGACGTCAAATTTCCCGACTCTGTCCAAGGATGGCGCAAGAGGTGGCTCTATATACACGAAGAAAGCGCCAATTCCGTGGAACACAACATAGTTCCCTTCGACGGAAACGCGAAGATTCAACGCCGCCACTCCTGGGACGCCGAAGTTTCCGAAGAAGAGAAGAAGGCGACAGAAGCTCTTATGTCTCGTATTCATCAGCTCCAAAATACTCGAGGCAAAGAGTTATCTGGTGTCCAAATCACAGCCTATTTTCTTAGAATTAGAGTGCAGCCTCTTCAGGCTCGCAAAAATCCCCTTTGGACATACTCGGTGCCAATGACGCCAATAGGCTCTCCAGTGATCTTTTCGTGAAGGACTTGGAGAAGCTTATTCGAAGAATTACCTCGCTGAGTAAGAAGGATCCTATTCCTTCCTCCCGTCGCGTGGCACCCTACAACTCCACCAATCCTCTCCCCGAGGTATTTTGTCTTCTCGAATTTTTATCTTGTTCTGAATTTTTCCTGCATCTCATTGTATTAATATCTCGCTATTTTTCCCTTTGTCGCTATTTTTTTAATAGGATCACCCTACTATGGCTTCCCTTCCTCCTCTTCCTGAGGATGGAGAAGTCGAAGAAATGGGTATAGTTGCCGAAGATGCTCAAGGCTCTTCTGTTCCTGAAAGTGAAGTCGCGGGTTCTCACAAATCTGCGGCTTCTCATGAGAAAGAGGTTGAGTCCGAGGCCGTTGAATCGACCGAATCCCTTCCTCCTCGCTCGTTTCTCCAAAGAACAAAAGGAAAAGGACCGAAGCCGAGGATTCTCGGCATTTCTAAGGCCGAAGAAGTTGTTCCTTCTCATCCGAAGGCAGCTTATGATCCTTATGTTGAGTCCCTCATCAGCTCGTAAGTCAACTTTATCTCTCCCCCTTCTTTTTTGTACTCGAAATATTTATATTGTCTTGCTTTTTATACTCGTCGACTTTTTGTTCACTAGTGATGAGGAAGAAGAAGTACCGAAGCATCGACGTAGCTCCTCGGACAAGCACGTCACGTATCGTGCTTGTTTCGTACACGCTAGTTGAAGGAGATGAAACATCGCCTCCCCAACAAAACGTCGTCACCACTACTCCACCATCGAGCCCCCTTGTCCCTTCGCCAAAAAGGGCAAGGGTTGAAATGATCGTTGAGCCTCCTCCTCAACCGAGCAGCTATTCGTCGCAGCTCTTGGATGATGTAAGTTTATCGAGATCTATCTTTCCTCTTTTTTGCTTTTATGGAACCTTACTTTTTGTAATGCCGAAGTTTTTCCCCTTCTTTTCTTCTTCTTTGACAGCCTATGATCAAGGATCTTATCCGCATCGGGTCCCAATTTATTGGGTACCGCGAGTATGCCGACAGAGCCGAAGGTAACGACTTTTATACTTGCTCGTTTTTCCCTGGTTTTTTACTCCTGCTGCCTGTCGCTATTTTTGATCTTTCTTTTCCACATCTCAACAGAAAAACTTGCGGAGGCTAACCAACGTGTCGAGACACTTGCTCGAAAACTCGAGCAAAGTGAGACGGCTCGTAAGAAGGCTGAACTTGCCGCTAGCGAAGCTAGAGCTGAAGCTGATGATGCCAAAGCAAAGGCCGCTAGTGTCGAAGAATTGCAGCAAAGGCTCAAAGATGCTGAATCTGCCTTACACGAGCAAAAACTGCACGAGCTGCACGTGAGCAAGGGGTCATCAAGCGTTTGAAGTCGCAATGTCGACGTACGCTGAGTAATATCCTCAATTTCTTCTATTTTGTTGCATTTCCTGTATCTTGGTTTTCGACTAATATTTTGTCTCGCGTGGCAGCCCAAACAGATCAGGATTTTGATCTGGAAAATCCCGTCAACGACCCTCTCCTTGACGCACTCTCTCTTTTGGAATTGCATGGGCGCGAAATTCGTGAAGGCGTGGCCAATGCCGTGCGGGTTTGTCGGCGTTGTTCCCCTACTTCTTTCCGAAGAAAGAGGAACCTTCGACTTTCCTTGACCTTGCCAAGCTTTTCAATCCATCGGAAGATCTTGGGCTGAAGATGCGCCATGAAAATATGAAGGTGGCTGTTGAAAATACTGTTGCTCTGGTTGCTGACAGCCAGCAGACTCTCGACTGGATGAAGGTTGGCGACACCGATCAGATAGAGCAGTCGAGGTGGAAGTCACTGATGAAGGCGGCCAAGCCCAATACGAAGAAAATCTTGGCGTATCTCGGGATTAAGCCAACTTCGACTCCCAGCTCCTCGAGGCCGGAGGTCTAGTTGCATGCCTCCTTGTTTCTTTTTCTATTTCTTTTGCTCTTGTCGCCATTTTAGCCTTGGCGACAATTACTCACTTAGTCCTCCCGGAGAACTTTCTTTTGTAATACCCATGTAAATTTTCTAGCAAGTAATGAAATTTCCCTTCGTGCTTTTCATTGATCCCGGGCCTTTCTTTTCCAGCTAATATTTGATAACTACTCGACTCCTCCTTGTTCTCGCCGCTGCTTCACCCGCATCTTCCTTCTCGAAGAAAATACTAGTCGACCACAATCTCCTCGAGAGTTCATCAAGCGGACGTTTGTCGGAAGATTTGCAAGAACTTCGACAACAGCTTCAGTCTATGAAGAAACAAACTTTGGCCATGATGGAACAATCTCGAAAAGCCTCTGAAGGAGAAAAACTTGCTCTTCATCAAGCCGAAGAAGCTGTGGCTGCTAGGGATGCTGCTGTACTGGAAGCGAAGGGAGCCACAACCCGAGAAAATAGTATGCTTGAGCTAATGCTAGAAGCTAGCACAGATATGCTAGGTACGTTTTTGCTTTCTTTTGATGCCTCTTCTTTATCTTGCTGTGCCTTTCTTCCAATTTCTTGCCCTGTCGCTTTTAACAGTGCTCAGTTCTTGATTCTGCCGCCGAAGATCAGAGAGTGAATGAGAGGACAAATCTTCTTGTTAATCTCTCCCTTAATCATGGGTGTTTGTTCTGGGCCACTCCTGAACGAACCCAACAAATTGTTAGGTTCCAAGATCGTGCTTGCCAGGTGCGCGATTTTCTCAGCTTTTGCACGTCGACATTAACCCTTGTCTATAGGAATCTGTTTCCGCGAAACGAGGTTCCAAAAACTCTTCCCGAATTATTGGAGGTATTCAGAGATGCTCCTCGCATCCATAACTTTGTGCGGGCTCAACTCACCGCTGGAGCGAGATTTGCCATGATTATGATAAACATTTGTTACCCAAAGTTGGACCTGACGAAGATTGTTGCTGGTTGCCTGGCCAAGAAAACGCGTCGAAAGAATGATATTGACTCAATCGATGCCATGGTAGCTCCCGTGGCCGAGTCGATGATAGATGAACTTCTTCGGATGGACTCCGAATTCTTTACCAAGGGTTCTTATGCTGAACACAAAACAACCAGGGGTTTATCGGTAGATACTATCTTGGGATTTCATTGACTTGTATCATGTTAGAAATCTTGTATCTCATATTTCCGAAGGAACTCATTGTATGTTGCCGAGGTCCTCTATGTTGTTGAAGCCCCGAGCTCCGAAGATTGCACTATTTTTCCTTCCTTGAAATCTATTTTTCCTGCTGGAATAAGACATCTTTGTTTGTCCTTTGGGTAGATTGCCCATTTTTGAGTATCGTTGATGTCGAAGTTCTATATTTGCATGGCGAGGTTTTTAAACCAAGGCACTTATGTTTTTTGATGTGTACACTATATTTATGATTGCTGTCTCCCGATTTTTTTATATTTGGCGAGGTATTAATGTACCAAGGCGAAATATTTCAGTGAATCTATATTGTATGTATTTTGAGGCTTGGGCGTTTGAGCCCCCGAGCGTGTCGAAAAATAAGAAGTATATCTCCACTATCTTTATTATATTGTAGCACCACGAGCCCGCCTCATTAAAAACCTTTCCCGGCCCCACTCGGTGCCCCGAAAAAGGAAAAGAGTGCGTCCGAAAACTCGTGGGCGTTTCAAGACATTGAAGTTTTTACAAGGACTATATTTTAGCTCTAGGCGTAGAACCGCCCGAGTTGCGCCACGTTCCGTGGGTTTTGCTCCTCCACACCTGTCTTCTTGTCCTTTATTCCGTATGCTCCTCCTCCAATTACTTCCGTGACGATGTAGGGACCAAGCCATGGTGACTCGAGTTTTTCATGACTTTTTTGCGTGAGCCGTAGAACTAAGTCCCCCACTTGAAAAGATCTTGGCCGCAAACGTCGACCGTGATAATTTTTCAAGTCCCGTTGATATTTGGTGACCCTTGATAATACTTCGTCTCGAGCTTCGTCGAGTGCATCTACATCGTCTTCCAATGCTGTCTTTGACGCTTCTTCGTCATATGCTCGTGACTCTAGGGGAGTCGTGCTCTATTTCTATTGGAAGTATCGCTTCCGCACCATGGACTAGAAAGAACGGGGTTTCTTGTGTCGCCGTATTTGGTGTTGTTCGGATGCTCCACAAAGCACACTTGGTAATTCTTCGAGCCAGGTATGTCGAGCTTTTTCTAGAGGTCCCAACGGACGTTTCTTGATGCCATTGCGGATGATGCCATTGGCTTTCTCGACTTGCCCATTGGTTTGCGGATGTGCAACTGACGCAAAGTTCAGCTTGATACCCACCTCTTTGCAATAGTCTTTGAATTCATTGGATGTGAAGTTGCTGCCGTTGTCTGTGACGATGCTGTGGGGCACTCCAAATCTGAAGACGAGGCCTTTTATGAATTTTACTGCAGATGCTCCATCCGGTGAATTTATCGGCTTCGCTTCTATCCACTTTGTAAATTTGTCGACAGCTACTAGCATGTATTCCTTTCCTCCCGGCCATGATTTGTGTAACTTGCCCACCATATCGAGTCCCCATTGTGCAAAGGGCCACGACAAAGGTATTGGTGCTAGCTCGCTGCTGGAGAGTGAGGTTTTGCGGCAAACCTTTGACACGCGTCGCAAGTTCGTACTATGTCCTTAGCATCCTCAATTGCTCGTTAACCAGTAGAATCCTGCCCGAAAAACTTTGGCTGCGATAGCTCGACTACTTGCGTGATGGCCACATATTCCTTCGTGTACATCCTTCAGAATTATTCTTCCTTCTTCAGGTGTGACGCACCTTTGCAAGACGCCTGAAATACTTTTCTTATATAATTCTCCCTTAACCACTGTGAAAGCTTTGGAGCGTCGAATTACTCGCCTTGCCTCGACTGGATCGTCGGGTATTTCTTTCCTGAGTATATATGATATGTATGGCTGCATCCATGGTATCTCGTATTACCATGACCAGGTCTTGCTCTTCTTCTTCTTCCTCTTGCTTCTCCTTGGTAGCCCCCGAGGGTTTCTTCTCCTTCTTTTTTGATTTTGTCGACTCGGTGGATCTCTCTCGTTATCTCTTCCCAAAATACACCCGGTGGGACTGCAAGGCACTGCGACCCGATGTTTGCCAGAACGTCGGCTTCGTCGTTGCTCAATCTACTAATATGATTTACTTCGCATCCATCGAACAACTTCTCGAGCTCATTGTACACCTCCTTGTATGCCATCATGCTATCATTGACTCGCGTCACATTGGTTCATAACTTGCTGAGCTACCAACCGTGAATCGCCAAAGATTTTTAATCGAGTTGCTCCGCAGTGCTTTCGCCATCTTCATCCCGTGTATGAGAGCCTCATATTCCGCTTCATTGTTAGACGCGTTAGGGAACGTCATCCGAAGGATGTACTTCAACTTGTCGCCTTCAGGTGATATGAGTACTACTCCTGCGCCAGCCCCTTCTAGTCTCTTGGACCCATCAAAGTTCATAGTCCAGGTTCTCGATAAATCTGGGGGTCCTGTATTTTGCAACTCCATCCACTCTGCGATGAAGTCCGGTAGTATTTGCGACTTTATTGCTTTTCTTTTTTCATACGTGATGTCCCGAGGGGAAAGTTCTATTCCCCGAAGGGAGACACGACCCGTAGCTTCTGGGTTGTTCAAGTATATTTGACAAAGGAGCTTCATTGACCACTACGATCGGGTGTGCCGAAAAATAGTGGCGCAATTTTCGTGCTGTCGTGAACACTCCATATGCTAGCTTTTGGTACTGAGGGTACCTTTGTTTTGAGGGCGACAAGACTTCGCTCACGAAGTATACCGGTCGCTGCACTCCATGGATTTTCCCTTCTTCTTCTCTTTCGACAACTAACACCGTGCTAACCACTTGGGGTGTGGCTGCAATATACAGCAAGAGAGGTTCCTTTTCCTTTGGAGCCACCAGGATTGGTGGTGTCGAGATTTTTCGCTTCAGATCCTCGAAAGCTCTATCGGCTTCTTCGTTCCACTGGAATTTATCTCCTTGTTTTATCAGTGCGTAAAATGGTAACGCTTTTTCTCCTAACCTGGCGACGAATCTGCTCAAAGCTGCGACTCGCCCAGTTAGCTGCTGTATTTCTTTCAACTTCGTTGGCTTCCTCATTGTTACTATGGCTTGTATTTTGTCGGGGTTTGCTTCAATTCCTCTTGCTGAAACTAGAAACCCCAAAGTTCACCCTGCTGGGACGCCAAAAGAACACTTCGTCGGGTTCAGCTTGAGGCAGAATTTGTCGAGGTTGTCAAAAGTTTCTTTGAGATCTTCGATCAGCGTTGTCCCCTTTTTTGATGTTATGACGACATCATCGATGTATACTTGCACATTTTTCCCGATCTGTGTTGCTAAACACTTCTGCATCATCCTCTGATATGTTGCTCCCGCATTTTTTAGACCGAAGGGCATTGTCTTGTAGCAAAACACGCCGTAAGGTGTAATAAACGCTG
Source organism: Lolium rigidum (assembly GCF_022539505.1). Taxonomy (NCBI): domain Eukaryota; kingdom Viridiplantae; phylum Streptophyta; class Magnoliopsida; order Poales; family Poaceae; genus Lolium; species Lolium rigidum. The sequence continues at coordinate 361,403,740 of NC_061514.1, forward strand.
TTTTGGCTTCATCATCTTCTTTTAATCTTATCTGGTTATAACCAGAGTATGCATCCAAAAAGGAAAGACGTTCACAGCTCCGCCGTGGAGTCGATGATTTGATCGATCCTTGGGAGGGGAAAGTGATCCTTAGGGCAATGTTTGTTGAGACACGTGAAGTCGACGCACATGCGAAGGACTGTCGTGTTTTTCTTCGGCACCATCACTGGGTTAGCTACCCATGTAGCTTCTGTAGATATTTCTCTGATAAAACCAGCTTCCTCTAGTCGATTTATTTCTGATAGCATGGATTTGCGGTTTGGTTCCGAAAAACGCCGCAAAGGTTGTCTGATTGGTTTCGCTGTTGGATCCAAATTTAGGTGGTGCTCGGCAAGTTCCCTGGGTACTCCTGGCATGTCAGCTGGACACCATGCGAAGATTTTCCAGTTCTCACGGAGGAACTCGACGAGCGCGCTTTCCTATGCGATATCCATGTTGTTTGCAATGGATGTCGTCTTTTTTGGATCCGTCGGGTGAATCCGCACCTCCTTAGAATTTTTCTCTCGTGTTGAAAGTTGATTCTTTGTTTGGCCTTCCAACGTCTGGCAATACGTCGTAATCAGTCATGCTTTTCGACGCCAAGTATTCAGCTTGCATCCCGAAGGTTTCTGATAACCGATGGAAATCCTTGTCGCACTTATCAGCTAAGGCGAAACTCCCTTTGACCGTGATTGGTCCCTTGGGTCCAGGCAATCTCCATAACAGGTATGTATAGTGTGGTACTGCTATAAATCTAGCATATGCTGGTCGTCCCAACAAAGCGTGGTATTGCGATGGAAAATCCACGACTTCAAACTCCAGTTTCTCGATTCTATAATTTTCTCGGGTTCCAAACTGAACGTCGAGGTTGATCTTTCCCAATGGGTAACTTGGTTTTTCTGGTGTGATGCCGTGGAACCGTGTATCTGTTGGCTTCAGGTTTGCTAAGGATATGTTCATCTTCCTCAATGTATCTGCATACATAAGGTTTAAGCTGCTGCCACCATCTATGAATACTCGAGAAACATCAAAGCCCGCGATAACTCGCCGGCGGAATAAGTGCTGACTGCCCCGGTCGAGGAACTTGCTGCGGATGATCCGCTATTGTGAAGCCGATATCTTGTCCCGACCAATTAAGGTACTCAACTCGTTGGTGGAGGCATTTTCTCTGCCATAAACACCTGTCGTGAGATTACTTTTTGAGCTCTATTGGACAGCCTTCCCTTCTGAATCATCGACACTGCTCCGTTGGAGTTAGGATCAACATAGGGTGGTGGTGCAGGTGCTGCCGCTATTCTGAGCTGGTGTCGATTGTCCTCTGTAATCGCGGGAGGTGGCGGTAGATGAACTTCGCTCCTAGGCTCCCGAGGGTTTCTTTGTGCTGCTCGAGCGTGAGCATTTTCTGCACATCTGAACATTGCTTGGAAATTTCGACAGTCTTTCTGCAGGTGCCCTGACTGTCTTTTCCCGTTGCTGTCGAGGAAAAAGTGCATTTGGCACGGTCCGTTCAGCATTTCTTCGGGGACACGAAAGGTCTTGGAAACCTCGGCCCACTATTTTGTCTATTGCGGGAGTCGTCTCTATTGTCGCTTCTCTGTTCATTACTTCTCCGATAATCATCTCTATTATTTCCTCCTCGTGCCGGCTCGGAATCCAGCCCGAAATTTGCCCTGGAGCGTCGTAATTCGATATCGCCGAGGAAATCGTCGCCTCGATTGATAATTTCGACCACGGTCTTCCTCTCGGCGACCTGTGTCGTTTATTGTGGACAGCGTCTTCTCCGTCTGCCCATCTATTTGCTATCTCCATCAACGCGGATACCGTTTTTGGATTAGTCCTTCCCAAATCCTCGACAAAATCTCCGCGCCTCGATTCCTGCGACAAACGCATCTATTGCTCTCTCGTCAGATATATTTTCTGCCGAGTTTTTTATGATGTTCCACCTTTGGATGTATTTTCTCATTGACTCATCTGGCTTTTGTCGACACGCCCTCAACTCTTCTAACGACGCAGGTTTCTTGCATGTGGACCTGAAGTTCTTGACGAATACGTCCTCGAAACTTTCCCAGCTGTCGATGGATCCCGGCGGAAGTTTTTTGATCCAAGATCGTGCGGCTCCACTTAAGTGCACCTGAATACTTTGCATCGCTGTTGCTCTAGTTCCTCCGGTTAGCTTCACCGTCTCGAGGTAATCAATTAGCCGGTCCTCCGGATCTTGCAGGCCGTCGAACTTTTTGAAGTGATCGGGTAACTTGAATCCCGAGGGGACTCGAGTTTTTCGGACTCTTCTCGTGAAGCACGGTAGACCGCACATATCCTCGTCATTAAGCTCCGGGACTGCCGATGATCCCTTCTCGCTTTGCCTTGCTCTATCGACCCTCGCTTGTACTCCCGTGTCTCTTGCTCCACTTGGTCCTTCCGGAGCTGCCGCCGTTGCTGCCGCAGGTCGTGGACTATTTTGCCTTGCCGCTCCTTCGGGAGGCGTTGCTACGAACGCCGTCCCCATAGCTCCAACCCCCGCCAATGCCATGTTGTATAATGTTTCCCTTGGATCTCCCGGGGGTGGCCTCGGATGCAAGGATGTAAGCTTGTGTCGCCATATACCCAGACTTACGGTGTCTTAGGGATAATATTTCCTCTTGTATCTATCGACATAAAAGACATGTCGAGGTTTTGAACCAAGAACTCTCTTTCGCTTCGGGTATGTGTTGTAACCTTGATCTTCCTCTCGTTCCGAGCCTCCCTGTGGCTATCACCCGAAACTCTAGATTGTCCACTTAGATCTGCCCTTCTCCTCGCCGGATGCGAAGCTGCCTCCTTTCTCCTGTTCAACTCAGCTGTCTCGTTTTTCTATTTCCGGGCGGTTCGTGCGAGCATATATTGGTAAGCTTGCGGTTCTTGAGCTGTAGCTGTTGTCGTCATTGGTTCTCGAACCATCTATGGCTTTTGCCGCTCTATCCCAGGCTGCCTGTGGAAGTTGGACTCGACGCGTGGTGTGGGCCCGACATATTTAGTGCCCATACCTCTCCTTAGATCTGAGGGATCGACAAAAGGATTTCCCAACTCGTCGAAAGCCTCCGATGTTTCCTCTTGATTTTCGATAGCATAAATCTGATGATATTTTGTACTCAGATCTATGTTGGGTTCGGTGACATCATTGTTGAGATTGATGAAGACCTTTCCCACTGTGAGAGATTTGTCGATGAAGTCGTAACTGTCGACATCGCTTGAGCCATCGCTTGTATATGAGTCCGCGGATGACTCAAACGATGCGTTGCTGAAGTTCTTGGCGAGTTTCTCTCTTGCTCTGATGCTGACGTAACGTGTTGCCGAAGTTTCTTCTTCTGACTCAGTTGACGATGCATAGCTTGAAAAATCAGAATCGACCGCCGACGATCCCGACGAAATCGGAATTTCGACACGATACGATCCTTCCTTCTCGACGCGAAAGTGGAACCTTCCGAACGTCATCTCCAAGGGCTCCGCCATATACGCATATGCATCCAAACGGGAGGGTGGGTGAGGAACAAAATCAACAAGACCAGACGAGCGATCTGTTTACCTCGATCCATAGTGTTGCTTCCGGTTGACGATGTCGAAGATCTTGAACGTGCCATCGAGATCGGATCCTTACGCCTCTAATTCCTACGGACGGCGCCAATTGACAAGGGATTAACTTATCAATGCCTATGGATTGTAGGCTAGGGTTTAGTTAGAAGTAGAGGGCAAGTAGATCTCGAAGGTTTCAGCCGAAAAGTACTCGACGAATATGAAAACTAGGGTTTGCAGACAATGATTCGATGATCTCTTCGTCCCTCGACTCCCCTTTATATAGGAGGTGGAGCCGAGGGTTTCGTTTTGTACAAGTTACGAGTCCGGGACGGTTTCTAACTCATCCCGCCGGATTACAAATAACACTTCCTATTACAACTCTATCTTTTCCTTTAACACATCTTGGGCTTCCGAATCTTCTTATTCCTCGGGTAGTGGGCCTTCAATAAACCCCGGGTACTATATTTGGCAGGCCCATTTGGGATGCCTATGTCAGCGCGCCTGGCGGAGGAGGAGCGCCTGGCCACGCTCCGGCTACAGGCGGAGCTGCAGGCCGCAGCGGAGGAGCAGCTCCGGCAGGAGTCCGCGCGGAGGGCACGGCTGCGCAGGCCGGCGAGCCCGCCGAACCCACTCCGCTTGGGAAAGGGCGCAGTGGTCGCCCTGGCCGGAGTCCCCGGTGCCCTCCGGCGTTTCGAGCCGGAACAGCGCGTCGCCGCCGGGGGGTGTCGTCGTCATCGACGCCGACGATGACGAGTACTACTGGGGGTAGTACTGCCGGCGGCCACCGTGTGCTCGCAAACCCTGTCTAGGGTTTTCTTTTTTTTAGTTTAAGCCCATATAGGGCTTTCTTTTGTGTAAAAATTGCCCAAAATAGGGCTAAGTTTAACTAACCAGTAGTTTAAATTTATTTTTTTGTTGTTTTTATTTTTCATTTTCATTTATGTTTTTTTATTACATATGCAGTGCGTCCGCGCGTTGGGCGCACCGTGCGACCCAAACGGACACGTGGACGCGGGCCGTTGTCCGGGTGTCCGCTTGGCCACCCAAACGGCCCAAAACGGATGGCCCAGCGCGTCCGTTTGGGTCAGCCGGTTGGAGATGTGTAATGTCCCAGGTTTAGAGACGATCGAGGGGTAGATTTTAGAAAGGGATGTGCATTGCATTGTAAATTACGGGGAAATTTCGCGCTTTTAAAACAAAACTGCATCGAAGGGGAACAAGTTTCTCTCTCGACACCTTACAGGGTTAGGGTTTCGAGAGTGCGATGAACTTGTTCTTACTTAACTAGATTAGGGTTTTGAGAGGAGAGAAGAGAAGATGCATCACAATCTTAAGTTGCATGATTGAATTCAAAATTAAGTTGTTTGATTGAATTCAAACCAAATTTGAAATTGAATTTCAAATTCAAACATCAAATTGATATCACATAATTCAAACTTGAGATAATGCATTACACAATTATAAGTAATCAAGAATATGAATAGTACAATACATAAATAAAGGTCATTAAGGAAAACTTGAGCTTTATTGATAATCACACATAATACAATGTCATTTACAATATCCTGTTATCACCAGAATTTGACCGAGTCAGAGGTGGGCCGCGATCGAGATGGACGTGAAGAAGTATATATAGAAGAAGTACGTGGATCGGCCTTTTATACCAAGTTGGGCTTAATTGCCCATGTATACGTAACATATTAGATCGCATTTTAGTTTAGAGATAGAATCTTACTCGTGCACGGTTTGGTGCACGCCCACATTAGAAAGTCCGTCTGGACTATAAATATGTATCTAGGGTTTATGGAATAAACAACAACTCACGTTCAACCCCAAACAAACCAATCTCGGCGCATCGCCAACTCCTTCGTCTCGAGGGTTTCTATCAGGTAAGCGACATGCTGCCTAGATCGCATCTTGCGATCTAGGCAGCACAAGCCCCACGTTGTTCATGCGTTGCTCGTACTTGAAGCGCTTTTGATGGCGAGCAACGTAGTTATCATTAGATGTGTTAGGGTTAGCATTGTTCTTCGTTTAAGCATGCTTACGTAGTGCAACCCTTGCATATCTAGCCGCCCTCACGCCTATCTCAGGTGTGGGGGCAGCACCCCCTTGATCATTATTTAGTAGATCTGATCCGTTACGATTGCTCCTTGTTCTACAAGGATTAGTTTAATATCCGCAATAGTTAGGCCTTACAAAGGGGGAGGATCCGGTGGCACGTAGGGTGGCGTTCGCAAGTCCTAAACAGGATGTTCCGAGGATCAACTCCATGTTGGTTTTTAGGCCTTGTTTAGGATCGGCTTACGAGCACCGTGCGTGGCCGCGAGGCCCAACCTGGAGTAGGATGATCCGATTATGCGGTGAAAACCCTAAATCGTCGTAGATCTAGTTAGCTCTATCTTGATCAAGCAGGACCACCAGGTATTCGTGCACCCCGTACGAATCATGGGTGGATTGGCTCTTTGAGCCGATTCACAGGATAACCTGAGAGCCGATCGAGGCTCGTATTTAACGTTTACATGTATGCCTACGAGGAAGCTGAGCGAGGCATCCCCCATCACCTTCCCGGCCGGGTATAGGTCAGGTGGCACGCCCTGCACTTCGCATCGCCGCGTGTGACCAGAAGAGCATTGCGGGCCGTTGCTCGGAGGGGTCTCAGCCAGCCGCGGCTCTAGGCTCTTCCCGGCTCTACGGTGTTGACACGGCCGCTGCCCGCCGGTGGGTTTTGGCAGTCAACACATTACGGCACGCCCGGTGGGACCAACGTCTACATCAACCACATCGCCATCTACATCCGAGATGGCGGACGGCACGCCGGTCACCTACGAGGAGCTGCACGACGAGCTCAAGAAGCAATACAACGAGATCAAGGCCACCCTCGAAGCCGACCTCATCGGCTCCTTTCGAAGAACCCGTTCCCATGGCATCGGATGGAAGGGATTCTCACCCCAAGGTGCACTCGATGGGATAGACCTCTCTGCCCCGTCGGAGGAACGCACCAGGGGCCTGCGGCAGGAGATCAACTACTTGGTGGCTCACTCGCTACATCGCCACTCTGAAAACTTGGTCAACGTGTTGGAGCGTGTCGCTCTGCGCGTAATCCAGGAGATCATGAGCCACCAGTACTCGCCGTCAGGACCAGCTCTCGGGACTCATCAAGGAGAGTTGCCGCTCCAGTCCCGTCCACCGCTGCCATATGCGTTGGCAGCACCTGCTGAAGTGCCGACTACACCGGCATTCCTCGTCTACAAGATTGGTGGTGACCCTAGTGACTACCAGTTCTTAATGGAGGCGCCTAAGGAGATCCCTCAAGGATACGCGTGCACGTATGTGCCGGATTGTGGTAACTGGGCACTCACAAACCAGGCCACAACATCGGGGACTCCGGCGTTGACAGGAGGAACGTCGACAACGAGCTTGAAAAGCGGACGTGGCTAACTAAGTACGCCACACCGACGAAACTCCCGAGCCCGGCTCCCGCAGTTGGCTCGAGCTGGAAAAGCAAACATGGCTGGCTAAGTACGCCACCCCGGCGAATCTTCGCAGTGCAACTCCTACAGCCAGGCACAGCGGATCAGATCAGTACCATACCGAGAGACCAGTTCGGCATGGTGCCGAAAAGAAGGGCAGATCGGCTATTCCAAGCCGTACCCGACGATTACGAGATGATCCCGCTGCCACCTAAATATCGGCTCCCTGACTTCTCTAAATTCAGTGGATCGGATGGCTCCAGCTCCATCGAGCACGTCGGCCGATATTTGGCTCAACTAGGACCGGCTTCGGTGTTGGATCAGCTACGCGTGAGGCTCTTTTCACAGTCCCTCACGGGATCGGCTTTTGGATGGTACACTTCTTTGCCAGCAAACTCCATCCGATCTTGGAAGCAATTGGAAGAACAGTTCCATATGCAATACCATTCGAAGCTTCCGAGTCCGGCATTGCCGATCTAGCACAACTACGTCGAAGCGCGGGAAACGGTGACGAGTACATCCAGCGCTTCAGGAATCTTAGGAACCGATGTTATTCGGTTCGTATAACTGAAAAGGAAGCGATCGAGTTGGCGATAGCGAGGCCTTGCAACACAGCTCAAGGACATGGCCTCCCAAGCAGATTATCCCTCGCTGGCGCACATGGTTCAGAAACTATCAGCATATGAACAGCGCCACCCGGACCTGTACCAAGACAAGTTCAAGCGTGCAGTAGTCATGGTCGATACGAGAGGAAGATGAAGTGCACTGCGGGAGACCAAGAAGTAGCGATGGCCGAGTGGACTCGGGAGGAACCCCGTGTCCCGCAAATGGGTAAAGCCACCGGGGCCGCCCAGGGGATTTGATTTTGACGTGACCAAGACCGAACAAATCTTCGACCTCCTGCTCAAGGAGAAACGAGTTGACGATTCCTCGAAGGTCTCAAGTTCCCCACGGCGAAAGAGCTGAACGGAAAGCCGTACGGCAAATTCCACAACTCGCTCTCCCATGCCACCAACGACTGCAGGGTGTGGCGTCAGCACATCCAAGCGGCGATAGAGAAGGGGCGGCTAATTTTCAACCAGTACGCCATGAAGGTCGACACCCAACCCTTCCCCGCCGTTAACATGGTGGAAGTCACCTACCCTGAGGATTGCCAGCCAGGTCCCTCGTTCAGCATAAACATGGTAGGACCTGGGAACCACTCTGGCAGAGATGGAGATGAGGGCAGCTGCTCTCATAGCAAGGATACAGAGGAGGCCGCTCCACGCGATCGGCTCCGTCATGATGGCAAGCGCTATGTCACGAGAGGAGAGGTGAAGAATATAAGATATCGGCGACCCCTCTCGATCACCTCCTCAACAAATATGTGAGTCAGTATGACCAACGCCGACGGTCCAATTATGATGATGGAGGAGATCGTCTGGCTAGAAAAGCCAGAAGACATCGTCGGCAGGATCGCGATGAGGAGGAGCACGAGCGTTGTGCCACGGAAACATCAAGGGAGCAAGATGACAACGCCAGACACTGGGACTGCCCCTTCTTCAGACACTGCTGGGATTCGGGAATGAGCCGATTGCCCACAATCGGCAATTGCCCAGAATGCAACAAGAAGAAGAAGGAGGCAGCCAACGTGTCTGTGTTCGAGCGCCTAGGGCCTCTCCCGCCACAAAGCAAACGCGCTGAGTCACCTCGTTGGGCAGATCTTGAGGATTCAGAAGACGAGGGAGAAGTAGAAGAAGATAGGTGCCACCGGCCAAGGTGGTGCCCTGACGGACTCAGCCGTTCCCAAAAGCGCAGGGTTCAGCGATTGCGCGGCCTCGAGGAAGCCGAAAGGTTATACCTGCATACGCTAAGGAAGGCACGACCTGATCTGGCTGCAAAGGTTCAGCGAACCCTGGATGAAGAGGGTCGTCCACGGAAAATGGAGTGGCGCCCCAAACAAAGGAAAGCCGATGATGAGACATCGGCTGGCACAAACATGGTACTCGTCTTGCCGACAAAGCTTAGTGCTCCACGACTCTACGGTGCACTCAAGGTGGACGACAGCAAGCGCATCAAGTCAGAGGTTGGGTTGGTTTTATCCAGCCTGACCAAGTAACAAGATTGAACCAATGAGCAAACCAGGCAGGGCTGATCCTTGTGATCGGCCCCAAAAATTTATGAAGGGAACTTACAAAACCTTCACCGAGCAAGCAACATGGAGGCCGATTCCAGCAATCGGCCAAAATTATCCTCACCCACCATTCTACCTGGGTTCAACATGTTATCCAACGAGCCGATACCATCAATTCTCTTGACGAGAATCGGCTCGGGGGGGCACCCAGGTAGATAAAATACGAGGATATGCAACGGAAGCATCTCATCTTCTGGTGATGGGTATTGCAGTATGGGGGCCGATGCACAGGTCGGCCGTAAAAAAAAATATATATATGAAAATTCGAACGATGCAGCAGGCATCGACTTCAGAATCAAGAAACAGCCGATGCAGCAGGCATCGACTTAAGGATGTGGAAGCCGATGTGTGGCCATCGACTCAAGAGGAATAACTTAAGGATGGGAAAGCCGATGCCGCCGATGCAGCAGACATCGACTCAAGAGGAGATTTTTTTATGAATGAACTCCTCAATGGAGTAGTTTGGAAGTTCAGATCCTCTCTTCAAGGACAATGACAGGAGCAGCCTGGACGTGCGGATCAGGTCAAGGATGGATCGCATCAGATCCACCAGAGGAAAGGAGCCGATCTGGCCGGCAAGAACTGAAGAAACTCGAGGGACAGCTCACGTTGAAGGTTCTCTGCGTGGGACCACGTCATGAGTAAAGGCTAATGTCGGCACATGTGTCTGATTCGCCTTCACTAAGGCTCGGGGGGCAGCTTGCCCTAAAGGTCATTGCTCTAGGAAGCCGATTTAGGCGGAATCGGCTAGACCTGCGACACAACTGGTTTAGAGAGCGGTGTTTTGTTACGGAGTCATCAGTTTGAGCATCCAAGACGGTTCCAGGGCTCTTCTAAAGTCGCTTGCTCAAAGATCAAGTCGCCAGCTTGCCAGGATCGGCTGTGTCATCGTCATCGGCGAAGCTGGCTAGCTTGGAGGGATGTCTGAGTTGGCCCGTCTCGCAGATTATCATGAAACTGATGCGGTACCATCAGTCACTGAGCATGGATTAGGCCAACAGTCGACAAACTCAGCATGAAAGAAATCGGCGAAATCAAGCTAAAGGAATTCTTCATTAATATGCGGATTTCTTACAATGGGGAGCCGATTGCTCAAAGAGGGAAGAACAAAAGAAGGGTCTATTGACCAATCTACTACTGCTAGGCCTACACTATTAGATCCTAATCTACGGGCCGTCATCGCCCTCATCGTCATCCTCGGAACTCTCATCGGCACTGCTGCCGATGGGCTCCTCGTCGCTACTCCCGTAGCCCTCCACGGGGCTTCATCCCCGTCTTCGTCGTCGGCTCGCTGTCGTCGTCCCACCACATGCGGAGGCGCTTCGCTGGCAGGTAGCCCTCGAGGGGGTCGTCGTCGTCGTCGTCTTCTTCTCCTTCTTCTTCAGAAGTGGGGCAGCCGTCCCAGGAGAACTGGTCGTCCTCACTTTTGGGCTCCAATTCCCCATCGGCGAGGAACTGGAGATCTTCATCCCCGCTGGTCAAGGACTTGTCGTCCTCAGACCAAATGGAGGAGGCATGGCTCTCCTCGTCCCAGTCTTCCGGGGCACGAATTTCTGGAGGCGTCTCGCGGGAGGAGTCGGACCCGTAGGAAAACTCGGAGCAAGAGGAAGAAGACATGGCGGCACAGAGGGTTTTTGGTGCTAATGCGAGGAGGACGAAGGAGACGCAAGTTGTTTAGAACGGTTAAATAAAGGGGATATGGGAGAGATTCAATGCCACAACGGTTTCCGAGGAGGTGTTGCCCAACGAGGAAAATTTTACGGCCACGTGGAGAAGTGGAAGGGGCAAGGCATCGTGATGGGGATTCCGCGGCAGCTCCGCTTCCGCCACGACATGACCCGACGAAAGAAAGCGTAATGATTTTGGAAATGTCATTTCCAAAACCAGGGGGGCATGTGTTATCACCAGAATTTGACCGAGTCAGAGGTGGGCCGCGATCGAGATGGACGTGAAGAAGTATATATAGAAGAAGTACGTGGATCGGCCTTTTATACCAAGTTGGGCTTAATTGCCCATGTATCTGTAACATATTAGATCGCATTTTAGTTTAGAGATAGAATCTTACTCGTGCACGGTTTGGTGCACGCCCACATTAGAAAGTCCGCTGGACTATAAATATGTATCTAGGGTTTATGGAATAAACAACAACTCACGTTCAACCCCAAACAAACCAATCTCGGCGCATCGCCAACTCCTTCGTCTCGAGGGTTTCTATCGAGTAGCGACATGCTGCCTAGATCGCATCTTGCGATCTAGGCAGCACAAGCCCCACGTTGTTCATGCGTTGCTCGTACTCGAAGCGCTTTTGATGGCGAGCAACGTAGTTATCATTAGATGTGTTAGGGTTAGCATTGTTCTTCGTTTAAGCATGCTTACGTAGTGCAACCCTTGCATATCTAGCCGCCCTCACGCCTATCTCAGGTGTGGGGGCGGCACCCCGCTTGATCATTATTTAGTAGATCTGATCCGTTACGATTGCTCCTTGTTCTACAAGGATTAGTTTAATATCTGCAATAGTTAGGCCTTACAAAGGGGGGGAGGATCCGAGTGGCACGTAGGGTGGCGTTCGCAAGTCCTAAACAGGATGTTCCGAGGATCAACTCCATGTTGGTTTTTAGGCCTTGTTTAGGATCGGCTTACGAGCACCGTGCGTGGCCGCGAGGCCCAACCTCGGAGTAGGATGATCCGATTATGCGGTGAAAACCCTAAATCGTCGTAGATCTAGTTAGCTCTATCTTGATCAAGCAGGACCACCAAGTATTCGTGCACCCCGTACGAATCATGGGTGGATCGGCTCTTTGAGCCGATTCACAGGATAACATGAGAGCCGATCGAGGCTCGTATTTAATGTTTACATGTATGCCCTGCAGGAAACTAAGCGAGGCATCCCCCATCACCTTCCTGGCCAGGTATAGGTCAGGTGGCACGCCCTTGCACTTCGCATCGCCGCGTGTGACCAGAAGAGCATTGCGGGCCGTCGCTCGGAGGGGTCTCAGCCAGCCGCAGCTCTAGGCTCTTCCCGGCTCTACGGTGTTGACAAGGCCGCTGCCCGCCGGTGGGTTTTGGCAGTCAACATATCCAAAATAGTAATATGAAATATTACAACATATTACAAGAATTGGACAAAAATAGAAAAAGAAAAGAAAAGGAAATTACAATTCAATGTTCTATCCTAACACTACAAGCTAAACTTCTTTAGTCTTGTACTTGATGATCTTCATGATCATTGGAGCATCAGATTGATCCCTGCACACAACAAAGCAATGAACTAGTTATGCCAAGTGGCATTGCCACTTGGCAGGTTAGAAAGAAATGGAAATGGTGGATAATACCAAGTCTGCCGAGCTGATCCACTCTCACAGCCAAGTGCAAAGCATCAGCATACACACACACAGCCTGCTCATAGGGCTGTGTGCATGCAGCACACACACACAGTGAGTCACCAAAGGGGAGAGGTGGAGCTGACGACCAGAGAAGCAAGGGCCAACCATATAAAAGCTTTTCTCCAGTAAACCCTAAGCCAAATCCATCGACAGGCTGCATTTGGTAAGTCACCAGGAACCAAGAACAGTCAAGAACAGCAAGAACAGGAAGAACAGCCAGAGCTGTTCAACCTGTCCAAAATCACCACAGAATCAAACCAAGATCACAAGCTCACAAGGAGGAGCAGGACAAGCACCAGTTCATCACTGAAGCAATCCTCTACACCAACCCCATTTCTAGGAGCTGGAGTGAGGTATACACAAAGCATCATGAGCAAGCATTTGTCTTGCTCATAAATAAGCATATGCACCAATCACACACAAGCAAAAGGGTGTGATACCCTATTTGTGTCATCATCTGGCTACTAAGCCATATGGTGCAAGCAAAGGTAGTAAAGGCCATTAGGAAATCATCTTATGGGAACAGCAGCTATGAAAATTAATGCATAACTGAAGAAATCCAGCAAGAGATGAAGACACAGCTAGCCTAGCCACATACTTAGCACCTATAGCTAATGATGCCATCAGACTGATAGACACTCTGTATCTATCCATGTTGTCAACATCAAAGTCCACTGGGGATCCATCAAGGGATTAGCCAGTGAGCATCTATTCACCATAGAAAGCCAATATTGGTGGGAGCTACCCTAACAGAAATGATTTACTGTCAGGGCCACCTCAACCACTTTACCAAATCCCACAGATAAGCTAAGCACATATATCATTACCCAAAAAGGGGTTCAAATGGAGCTAGGGTTCCCAATATCTTATTGGCATCCCTCTAGCTCTACTAAATCATCCCATATGATCATCACTGCAAGGCAGTTCACATCAATTATCTATTTAGCCAAGCAAGGAAATACAGATAAATGAAACAGACAAGTAACCAAGCACTAACATCCTGCCAGTGAACCAATGGCTCACTGCAAGCATCAGATGATGCTTGAGCAAGCAGTAAACCTCACTAGCACAAGTGCATGTGTCACACAGACACCAGGATGAGCACCAGATAGGCACAGACAGAAGCACAACAATTAATCATCAAGCAACTGTTGATCATATGATCACCAGAGCTTGATAGCACTTGATACAGATGGCTATAGCCAAACATAGCATCAGAAATGAGTCAGCTACTGAAGAATTACACCCAAGCCATAACTGAATAAACATATACATTATTAATGACTTTATAATTGTATCCAGAAGCACATCTAAGGCATGATGAACCACTGGATCAAGTTACAGAAGGAGAGCACACAACACTCATCACTGGAGAGTGCTGATAAGCCAACAATAATGCCCAATTTAGCATGCTCATGAATTTAAGCACAAGATATAGCACATTAGTGCTCTGGCACTTGCAAATTTGCAAGAAATATACACAGTATTCAAGCCAGGGCAACATAATTGAATACACTTGAGTGTCTGGCAAGCATAGTAACAAGAACAGAGGCACAGGGAAGGATTCTAGCAAGAAATGCAAGCTTTAACAAGCACATAGCTTAGGAATTTTGCACAGAACCATGCACAACAAAGCTAGCCACAATTAAGCAGGCCCTTAGGCAGAGTAGGGCAGCACAGCAGCACAAGCAGCACATCAGCACAAGCAGCACAGCAGCACAAGCAGCAGCGCAGCAGCAGTGAGCACAACCACAGAGCAGCATAGGCACAAGGAACAGCAAGCAGTGGCCAGAGCTAGCTTAGAAGAAAAGGAAGAGAGGAAGAACAAGCAGTAGATCAGTAGGGAGGCGGTGCGAGCTTACCAGTTAGACGGAGAAGGGCACGGCCATGGCGGCATGGCGGCACACGCCGGTCGAACGGCGGCGCCAGGCCATGGCCACGCCAAGCCAGCTCGTCGCCAGGCGCACGGGTCCCAGCAGCATCACGGCGAGGCCCACGGCCGCGCCAAGTCACCAGGAGCAACGGCGGCGACGAGGTCGCCGTGGATCAACCGACTAGGTCACAGAGGGGTTGGGGAAGAACAGCAGCAGCGAGGAAAAGCAGATCGACGCGGATGGTGGTTCGATTGATACCCATCTCGCCGGCGGGGATGGCCGGTGGCGACCGGAACATTTCGGCGAAGGCGGTGGCGACCACGGCGTCGCGAGAGAGAAAGGGAGATTAGGGTTCGCGAGTGCGTGGGGAAGAAAGGAGTCGGTGCGACCGACCGAGCCCAAGTGGCTCGGGTTAGGGTTAACCCGCTGGGCCACCCTGACAGGTGGGCCCAGGGGCAATATAGACATTTCACATTTTTAAATAAACCTGAAACTTTGAAAATAAATAGAAAATGTTTCAGGGCTCTAAAAAAATAATTAAAAATATGAAAATTGATCAGCATAAAATTCTCTATCTGAATAAAATGTCAAAGGGAATTTTTGAAGACAGCCAAGAATAAGTCTTAATTTGATGATTTAAATAATCATTTAAATCACACATTTTATTTTCAATAATGAAAATAATTCCATTAATGCATTTGGACTTTAAAAACACCTTGACAACATTTCAAGGTTGTATTTACCCTAAATTAAGTATCTCCAAATTGTTCTTAGTATTAACCTCTCACATGAAATAATAATGACATCGGAAGGGGGGAACAAACCCTAAAACTGGAATCATGCATAATTGCTTCTTTAACCATTGCCCTTATCGGACAATGATGCTATTTTTCAGAAACAGAGGACAGGGGTTAGTCCACACCATCCAACTGCAGAACTTTGCAGTGTTCAGGCAAGTTCATCACTTGCTCATGTCATTTGAGTATTTCTATCAAATTACTTGCCAAGTATTATGGTTATCACTATTGCATAAAAACCAAAACCACTATTTTCATAACTATGAATATGACTATGTGGTTGGCAATGGAACCATGGATTGTGTTGATATGGTGGAGGTTCCATTGCAAGGGTTTATATCCATCTAGGATTAAACAACAAATGTCGCCAGTGATTCTTGTGCCGTAATACCCGTGTTAACCATAAGATCCGGAGTGGGACGGAGTAGTCAAAAGTGTTTCCACCTCTCGTTCATCAACGGATGCGCTTTACCGTAGTACACTTGTAATCCAAGGGGCAAGTCTGGTGAGGCTGGGGAGTCCTAAGTCCCCACAAGCATTGTCCGTAGTACACTTGTCGCCCGAAGGAGCAAGATGGTGAGGCTGGGGAGTCCTAAGTCCCCACGGTATTGCGGTCTATGATGGGTTGCAGCTACCGGCGAAGGAGTTTGGTTCGATCCCGGATCGTCGTCGTGGTCGGGGTCCACCCTGAAATCTATGGGAATAATGGGACCGGCGAGGACCTAGGGTCGGGGAATGCAACAAAGGGTGGGTGTTCGAGGTAGCGGAGGAACATGATTGGCTAGACCTTATACCGGGCCTCACACCGAAGGAAGTGTGGACGGGAAAGCTGCCCGGTTGGCACCAAGGTTAAGATCTCTTATGGGTAAAGCAACACACCTCCGCGAGTGTAAAGAACCGTGACTCGTCACTCCTCGTTCCGGGATATGGAACTGCGAACGTGGCCGGAAAGGAGCTCCATGAAGTTCTAGTAAACCGGTGAAGGCTGACGGACATAGCTCTTTGAAATAAAAGAAATCTCTTGAAGAAATGTTTATCAAAACCTGCATTGGTATTAGACTTTCTGGTCTAATATCGTAGCTAGTGCATTAAACACCTCTTATCTATAATGAACTTGTTGAGTACGCTCGTACTCATCCCACTCTTAAATCCCTTGCTTAGATTGTCTGAATCGTCTGGAGGAGGACTACGACAACCCTGAAGGAGCCGAGATTATTGGCTATGAAGAACCAGACCTCTCTGGAGGTATTGAAGGCGTAGACTACCTCATAGTCTATGGAACCAGGGAGGCTTCCGGAGGAGATCAAGCCTAGAAGCATCGAGTGGTAGTAGTAGCCGAGCAGCCCGAACTCTTAATACTTAGCTGCTCGAGAGAATAAATGTATAACTTAATGAGACATCTATATTGTAAGCTAAGTTGGGTTCGCCTCGAACCCAGGAGTATTCCTCTTAGGACCCAAGAGGAGCTCCGAGACGACATGTGTATTATGTTTGTAATATTAAATGAATGAGTTATGGACCTGCTATGTTCTGTTGTACTACTCTGAGGGATGTAATATTTGCGGAATGGTACTTCGTGAATGTTATATCAACGACTGGCATACTACAACATGCAGTGGTATGCAGGGTCACCACAAGATGCCCTGAGCCCTTCAGTTATATAGAGCGAGGGGTCTCTTGAGGCCGTTGGATCGCCCTCGCGGGGATCCCCTATCTATCACTTGTAGCGAGTTCTACTCTTGTCTCGCTCATGTCGAGCTGCTCCCCAGCCTTCTTTAAGCCCATGGTCCACGGAGACCGGCCCGAAAAGATCGCGCCTTGTTTTTTATTCTTTGTTTGTGCGTCGTGCTTTTCGTGTTTTCTTGACAAATCCGCATTTTGATAAAGTAAAACATTGGTGTTTCCGCGGGGGAACGGCGCTCCGATCCTCCCACTCGACGGTCGTTCGATCCGTTTTGATCGAATCGTTCACGGCCCGCCACGTCGGCGTCGCATCCGACCGCGTCGCGTCCGACCGCATCGCCCCGACCTCATTACGGCGCCGCACCGCGACGCCTTAATCACGCTCTCGCGCGAGGTGGCGGAGGAAGCGAGCGGCGCTGGGAGATTCCACCGCCGCCGACGACGATTTCCCTTCCCCCACCGGAGAACGGCGGCGCCAAGCTTCATAGTAGAGGTTCGTGCTCCTCTCATGGAACAGCCGTCCCCCGGCTTCTTTAACCCTAGTCACCGTTCCCCGCTATTCTCTCCCTTCTGAACCCTAGCTATGTAGGTACCTCGGCGCCGATCTCCTCCTTCGCGGCGGGTTCTTCTTCGTTGCCGATCTCTTCGGGTGAGTAGCTTCCCCTCTCATCTCGTGTCCCTCTCTCTGCCTATGGATTTCCACCTTGATCTGAAGCCTCTTCCCCCCTCACTAATGGAATCTACTTTTTTCTGGCATTTCTGTCATAGTATTGGAGGTAGAAGACGCCCTGATCTATTGGGAGGCAAGGAAGGTAGAAACTTCCACTTTGCTACAGATGGATGTGAGTATTTCCACTGAAATATCAGGATGTACTGGCAGATGTTCCTTTTGTTCTACCAACAGATGTTCATGTGTTGTTAGTTATTTTTTGTTATGTAGCATTTTATAGTGTGCTCCTGGATCCATTGTAGCATTTTGTGTTTGTTTATGGTAGTTTGTAGCAAACTTTGTTCCTTTGTGTTTATATCTGTCCATGTGCATCATTTTGTTAAATGTATGCGTTTTGCTACATTGTTCCATTTGTTTGCTTCATTTGTTTTTGATACACCACTTATTTTTGTTCATTTTTTGTTTTTCAGGTTTCCAAAAAGCTGGGAAGCAACCTATGCCTAGTGCAGAGGATCATGATAAGTGGACTTCGAAAGACCGTTTTGCTGCGAAGCGTTTGCGTGTTGTTGCAGATGAGCTGAATCCTGAGAAAAGAGCTGTTATTGAGCAGAAGAGTGCCTTTAGGTCACTACTAAATGTTGCACCATTCAACATACCGAATGAGCTCATAGACTATGTTGCGCAACATATCACACCGTCTCTCCGTGAGTTCAGAGTAGGGAAGAAGCAGATTGTTTTCACCAGAGATATGATTACCAAGGTGTTTGGTATACGCTCAGGGCAAACCCCAGTTGTTGAACTCAAAAAGTTTGAGCAAAGTGCTCTTCGAGATGTTTATAGGGGTTCTAATCCTAGACCTGATATTCCTACCACCATCAAGTCCTGAAAGGTTGTGAAGATACTGATGAGGATACTATAGTTAGGTCATGGGACCTCCTGTGTATGGCTACTGTTGTTGATCCGAAGAGCAGCAATCATGTTGGTATGGACTACTTAGGTAGCATGCTTCATCCATCTAGAACCCATGAATATGCATGGGATGAGTACATCCTGGAGCAGTTGATGGAAGAGGTTAAGAAGATGCAGAAGAAAAGGTTAAAGACTCCTTCTCTTAAGAAAGGGAATCCCAAGTTTGAGTTCTGGATCTCTGGGGTGTATGTTTTTCATTCCGACAACTTGTTTCACTTGCTGCACTTAATTCTACAAGCAAAGTTTTGGTTGCTCACATACTGTTGACTGTTTTTCTCTTTATTTTATTTTTGCAGATAATCTATTTGGACCATCTTCAGTTTCCTCCCGACGAGTCATGTCATAGACTATTCACCGCCAAGAGTTTGTCATGTCAAATGCGGTGATTTTGTTTTTGCGGTTCAATGTGACCTTTCCAAGTTGTTTCTTCACAACACCAAGGTTTTTGGTAGGAGACCGGTAAGGAAGTAACCTGCATTTCCATGGTATTTTTTGTTATTTTCTTACTGCTTCAATTAGGAATCTTATCATGTTTTTCCTTGTTCTTTCTTGTTATGTGTGCAGTTCCTTGATATAAGTGAAACACCATATGCAAATGGACTACCTGGACGTGACGAGGGAGCTCCTGTTGAACATGAAGTGAACCCTTCAGCCTCACTAAATGATTGGCTTGTTTTCCCTAGCAACCAGGAACTTGAGGTATTGTTTATGTTGCAATCTTTTTTTTCTTCTTGCTACTTTAGTGTTACATCTTTGCTACCTTATGCACATTTGGTTGCTACTGTTCTGTAATTGCTAATTATAGTTTTATCTTTTGTTTTTGGTGCTATGATTTTTGTATCTGTTTTTATGCTCCAATACTATATATGAACTGCTACAATACTTAATGTGAACTCTGCTCATATAGCATGTTATTTGTGTTAGCCTCCTTTTTCTACATTTTTTTTGTTATTCACATTTTTTTTGATAACCATTTGCTACAATCTTGATGATCTTTTTTGTTTTTGCTGCAAATTATTATGTTTTTCAGGTTCCAGATCGTTATAACATTTGCATGAGAAGCACAAGACCTTGTTTGCTGCTGAACTTGATATAGCAAACAAGAATTATATTGCCGGTGTCAAGCGTATGCAGTCTCAAAGGATGGCTGCTCTCCTTTGTGATGTTGATGCTGCTCGCAGACACAAGAAGGTCCAAGTGTTACATTCCAAGGTGGTTGCAGTATGCATGGAGATGTAAACACTGATCTAGGAGAGGATGGTTCTGCAGATGATGATGAGCAGTCTGACAAGGAGGACTCTAGTGATGAGGATGTTAATGAGGAGGAGACTAAGGGTGCTGATATTGCTGTGGATGATCCAGAAGAGGATGGTTTTGCAGATGATGATGATGATGATATTCCTACGACTTATTCAGAAGATTGTGATTTTGTGCTTGCAGCAAGAGATTGTGATGTTCCCTCATGCCGCGCTGCACCGGATGTTCCACAGCCAGCTATTATTAGAGACTCCTCTTGCCCATCCGAGGATGCCCGTGAACATCAATCTGTTGATAGCCCTGTGAGATCTCCGGTCCTAGATGATGCTGCTAAGCGTTGTAGGGAAGATGCACTTGCCAAGGCCCCTGATGCCCCCCTTTTGAACTTTTTGAGCCTGGCACCTGAATGGGAAGACTTTAATAAGATCGCCGATTCAACACCTGGTGCGGTTGATGGCTCTGCTGTAGGGAATCCTGCTGCATGCAGTGCTGCTGATGTTTCTGCAGCTATGAAGGATGTTGATGTTGGTCCTGCTGCCAAGTTTTCTGCTCCAAAGATGCCTACTCCAGAGATGCCTAGTGCTGAGAGCCCTCCTATTCAGAGTTGTGTTGCAAAGATGCCTGTTCCAGAGAGCTCTGCTCATGAGAGTCCTGCTGGAGAGTTGCCTAGTGCTGATATGCCTAGTATGTTTTTCTTCCATTCTCCTTATTTTTTACTTACCTTTCATTTCTTGTGACCTTTTTTGTGGTGCTGCATTAGTGCTTTATACTTGCTACATTGGGGTACTTCATGTGTGCTACTTTAGTACATCATTTGTGGTACTTAACATAGACTGCTTTTTTTCCTTTAATTTTGTTCATTTTTATAGTGCCACACTAGTGCTTATAAAGTTGCTACATTACTGTACTTTAGTAGCTACTTTAGTACATCAATGGTGCTACTTAACATAGACTGTTTTTTTTCCTTTTTTTTGTTCATTTTTATAGTGATACACTAGTGATTTTATACTTGCTACATTAGGGTACTTTAGTAGCTACTTTAGTACATCAATGGTGCTACTCCTGGTTTTTTAGCCTTGTTTTTGCTACCTTACCATAGATTGTGCTCTTATTTTCTCACATTTGATATGTTTGATTTTTTGTAGTGATTGTTGTTGCTATCCCCGCTGCTATCCCTGCTGATTTCCCCGCCGCTATCCCCGCCGCTATCCCTGCTGATATCCATGCCGCTATCCCTGCTGCTGCAAGAGATGTCATTGTTGAGCCTGTCACTCCTGTTGATCCAAAGTCCACAGGTTTTGTAGCAGTCAAAGAAAATGCTTGTTTCTTTTCCATTTTTGTTTTTGTTCTTAACAACATTTTTTTGTTCTTTCTGTGTAGGTGCCACAGTCGCTGAGACATCTTTAGGCAAGGAAAATTCAACTTCTGGTCCTGAAACACATGACAGGAAGAACATGCATAAAAGGGCAGCAAAAGGGACAACTGTCAGCACTCCTCCAAAGATGAAGAAGATTAAGGTCTCTCAAGATACACGTGACATGTATGATCAGTTTATTTGTCATGGTCGTAAGTTTAAGAGGCAGGCAAAGAACCGTGTTCCGTGAGTTTTCCATACCTTTGTGCTCTGTTTTTTCTTTATTATTTCTTTTGCTGTGTTTTCAATTGTTTCCCTAATTACTTGCTTCTTTCTGCATTTGCAGTCTTGAGTTTGTGAGGATTGGACGCTTCTATTGCTCATACAAGAGTTTCCTTGATTCTCTTATGTCGCGCCATTACCTAAGCAGTGAGGTTATGAATGTGTGGATTGAGAAGTTCAACCGTGAAGCAAAAATTATTGGTGACAGTAATCCAAGGGCCAAGAAGAAGTTTTCCTTTACCCAGCTTATGGTGGTGAGCAAAACCATATCATGCTCCCTCTTTCATTTTTACCTTCCTAAACATGTAACTAGTTTCTAGTATCACCATCTTTTTCTTCATATGTAGGATAAGTTAATTATTGATCCAGCAACATTTGAGGTAGAAGGTTGTTTGAAAGAGTTCAAGACTCTCAACTCAAAGTACAAGCTATTAAAATATGATCTTGTATGTTTTCATTTATATAGTATTCATACATTTGTTATTGCTGCATTTCATTTTTTGTTATTTTTTACTTATGTTACTTTTTCGAATGACTTTTTTTGTTTATGTAGTTGTACTTTCCCAATTGTGAAGAACAATCACTGGGCCGTGCCATGCATAAACTTGTGTTTCAAGAAGTTCCACATCTTTGATTCAATGTGAAGTGCAAAGGATGGTAGCTTGCTAGAACAATTTGCTACCAATCTGGTTAGTTTCAGGTTAATACATGTTAAATATCTTTCATATGTAGCAAACTTAATTTTGTTTTTGTATCTTGTTTATGTAGTTTACGAACTTCAACAAGCTTCTCATTGAGTCCAATTTAGCAAGATTCAATCTGGATGATTTCACCCTAGCTAACATTGAGCACCCACAACAAACAACATTGTAAGTGTGTTCATCAGCATCTCTTTGCTTCATAGGGTTTTCTACCTTTTTAATGTTGCTGCAATACTGTTTTTTTCTATGCTTCATTAGTGTATATCACCTGCTACTTTAGTGTCTTGTATATGCTACCTTAGTGCATACTTCAGTATCCTTATACCAAAACCTTTTTTAATGCAGGTTTGGTTGTGGGTTCTTTGTACAACTTTTCATGGAGAACTTTGACTCAAAAGTGATGGCTCAGTTTGATAACAATGCTATCCCAGATCATAGGAGACTTGTAGCAGCTTCTCTCATTGAGAACAGGGACAATGGACAGTTTGCCGTTGAAAAGCTGATGGAAGATGAGTTGATCAACAGGAAGCAATACCCTGCTTAGTTTTAGTTCGCACAGTAGCTTATAACTTGTGTCGTCTGTGGCACTGCTATCTTCATAAACTATGTAGTTGAAAGTGTTGGCGCACAACATGTTTCGATGTTTGTCTCGCTCCTTTTGTAACCGCTCAAGACGGTGCTTTCCATGTACTTAGATTAAATTTTAGAGCTTTTTGGGATCTGGTGTACAACATTGTTACATGAAAAATGTGTATGTGTTCAATTATTGTGCGCTATCAATTATTCTTCGTTTAATATAAAATTTTGTACATATTACTGTTCTTTTACTACTTTTCCACAATTTGATACTCTTTTTTCCTGGCAACATGCTGTCCATTTTTCAGGTAAAACTGGATGTTGCATTGCATCTTCTCATTTTTGCTACATTAATAACCTCGTGGTGCTACTTTTATTGCCCACTTATGCTACTATTGCCACAACCATCTGCTACACCTTTTTATTTTGCTACATTAATTTTTAAATGTTTGCTACTATTGCCACAACCATCTGCTACTCATCAGCATTACCATGAATTGTAACACAGTAATAAATATATCAGAAATGTATCTGCTACTCATCAACTTAACAACTTTCATTATTACTATTATATCACAAATATATCTGCTACACAGTAAAATAGCACAATTTATGCAATACTTATATTTTTACATGTAAACCTTGTATCAACCTGAAGTTGAACTTTTTTCATACTGGCATGTAGCAAAAAATGGTAGTTACAAGTTGCCTGAATTCAAGTAACATATACTCAATTATGTCATCTATATTGTCTTCTCCAATTCAGCGTCTTTTGCATCTTTAAATTGCTTTGCAAGTACCATATACTCGCATTCCTTCAAGTTGTGTCCTTCTTCGTTGCAAAATGGGCATTTCTTTTTTCTAGCTTGTCTTTTTGGTTTTGGCTCTTTCATCACCTTTGGCTCCTCTGCTCTTTTCTTTCTCTTCTTATTAGCTTCATCCCTTAGCTCAACTAAGGGCTTCCTTCTTTGCTCCTTCTCTTTTGGACGACCTTTGGGCTTTACTCTGGTAGGGTTACAAAGATTGCTGATTGAAGGTGTTTCGTGTGCTACTGGCTGCTCTTGCTGCTGCTGGTTTAGGTTGCTACCATGTTGTTGTGTTCATGATGAACATTTGATGATCTTGGATCTGTAGCATCCCTTGTTCTTCTCCCTGACCTTGCCGCCCAACTACTCTAGCTCTATGCATTGCAGCAACAACCTTCTTTGCCTCATCAACCATGTCTAACACTACTGCATATGTGTCATCAGCAATGCAGGAATCTGCTGCCAAACTATTCAGTTTTCTGCAAAGAGAGTTGTACTTCAAAGTGTTGTTCACCAGGACACCAAACTTGCCACCGGTTGATCCTGGATCAGGCACAGGTGTTGTTGCTGCCATTGACCATCGATGGAGCATGTACTTTTCTGGAATGCTTCGTACGTTCATGTGAACTATCACCCTTATGATATGAGGGCATATCAGTCCACACATCTCAAACTGGTTACAGCCACATGTGTATGTTTCTTCCTCTAACCCAACTTGGACTATGTATGTTCTGAGGTCAAGTCCGGGGTTTGGGACAAGATCAAAACACAACTCTTCTAGCTCTGTTCGAAGTGGATAAAATCCAGTTGACATTTGCAGCATCTTCTGGAACCTGTCAAACACTTCTCTTGTGTAGAACATCACTGCTTGCTTTTCAATGCTCCAGCTGCATTAATTTGTTTGTAGCGAACACAATTATGTTAAACAATTTTCTACAGTAGTAAACTGCAGTGAATTACTGGACACTAAGAACTTGCTACATTTTTCTAAGAGCACGATACAATAGATATAAATTGCTAGAAGTAGTTCTATCTTCCCTAACATGCTACAATACAAAAAAATTATAACTTGTTGCAATGGTCTCACCTTCCCCAAAGTGGAGCGGTTGTAGTTTCCATTATGAAACCTGAGTTGTCTTCTCTATCAAGCATGAGGTTCTGGCATAATTCATACTGTTGCACAAAATTGAATACTGATTCACCTGGTCGCACCAAGGTCTTGAAGTAAGAGTTCAGTCCTTCAGAGCGTCCTGTGGTACTTGTGAATGGAAAGAAGTTGTGCCTAAAAAACACTGGTGCCCATGTCTTTCTGCTCCCCCACATGTTTTCCAAGTGTGTGTTG
This sequence comes from Lolium rigidum, assembly GCF_022539505.1. Lineage (NCBI taxonomy): Eukaryota > Viridiplantae > Streptophyta > Magnoliopsida > Poales > Poaceae > Lolium > Lolium rigidum. The sequence goes on from NC_061514.1 coordinate 361,428,650, forward strand.
TCAGTCATTTCATAGACTTGCAGCATATGCTGCCAACAAAACTCAAATTCTTCGGGAGTATCTGTTTCATATATGCATGAGTAGAATGCATCTGCAAATGGATTTCCATCTCTCAAGTTTGGCCCAAGATTTTTCCTAGCAAGATTCAAAACATGATAAAAGTAGCATCTATGTATTGCGTTAGGGAACACCTTGCTAATCGTTGTTGCCATTGCTTTATCTTGGTCAGTCATTATGTGTTTAGGTGCCATGTTATCCATTGCCATCATCCAACCCTCAAAAACCCATCTGAATGTTTCAATTGATTCATCTGGTAGCAAAGCACAACCCAACACAATTGTTTGTGTGTGGTTATTGATTCCCACTATAGGAGCAAACGACATATTGTAGCGGTTTATGCAGAATGTTGTGTCAAAGAACACACTCCTTATACTTATGGTACATCGATCTAGTCCTCCCGTCGACCCGGAATAGTGCTCTTACTGTATTATTTTCATCAAGTTGTGTAGCATAGAAGAAATTTGGGTTTTCAACTTTTCTCCTCTCAAAGTACTCAACTGTCAGGTTGACATCTCGCAGCGTCACAACTTCTCGCAGCATTGTGCGGATGTTTGATACATCCCTCTTGACATATGGCAGCCCTCTCACATCTGCTAGGGCTCCCATTATTTTTGATGTAGAAATGTTCTGGTTGTGACGTGTTTGCAGCAACTGGAAATCTTCCTCTGGGAGAACCGTCTTCTCCCAACCATTGACACCATTGGGTGTGTGTGCTCTGCATTGAAAACTGTGACTGTCCAAACTCCCGCGCGCATCCCAACTACCATGTGCGCCTTGCAGTCATGTCGCAGCACTATGTTCCGCTACCTTGTGTCTTTTACATCCATCTGCTCCGTGGCTTGCTTCCCTTTTGATTTCTGCGCACTGAAGCTGCTCATATCTGTTGCTACAAAACCTTCTGACTTGCTTCTAGTAGTTTTAGATGTTCCATCAAAAGGTTTGCTAGCATGAACACATTCGAAAACTCTGCTCAGAATTGTACCTTTTGGCGCATGTCGCGTTGTGTTGTACTTTGTATTGCCAATGTGTGTACCAAAACCTAGTTTGTGTGCATAATTGTTGTACACCTCTCTTGCTTCCTCTATATCATCAAAAGTTAGGCCAACATATGGTACCATAGGCTGGGACAGTATCTCTTCATCATAATCCTGAGCTACACTTGTAGCAGAACCAGTTTGCCCACTGTGAGGTCCTGGTACAAATTTTCCAGCAACACTGCTTTCTGGTGCAGAACTTGTTTCTGGTGCAGCATTGTTCACATCAAAACCCCTCAAGATGATGTCAGCAACAAAACCCTGCATGTGTGAAAATGTTGTTCAAGTCATTTGTCTACGCAATGGAGTAAAACAGTTTTTGATTTTTCTTTGCTTATGTAAGCAAATTCATACTAAAATGTAGCATCAACTGAATCACGGTATTATGCTAACCATAGTTTTGCTACACCATGTAGCATCAAACTATTCATGCATACTAAAATGTAGCATAAGTAATTTTTCATGCACACTGAAAATGTGTTTGTACCATGCTACATTTTTTTTGCAACTCTAATTCAATGTGTAGCCAAGTGTAGCAACATTTCAAAGTAGCACCAAATTTTACCAATTGTTAGCATTTGCAGCACAATCTCTCAACAATCCAGGATCAACACCAGCAACAAATCACTAGCATTACGAAATGTAGCACTATCTTTTAGCAAAACTATCAGGTGTAGCAAATATAACACTGCATATGAGCATCTAAGTGTCGTAGCAAATCAAATCAAAGTAGCAAAAAAATTGGAAAAATTCGAGGAAATACACTCACCGATGGAGCAGCTTCTTCAATCTCCGGGTCATGACTGAAAAACACAGGAGGGTTGTTGTAGGTAGTTCGATTTGGCTGCGCCGACGGAACTCCGGCGCCACCGCTCGAGGATCCCGTCGGAAAACGACGGCACAGATCTGGATTTGACGAGGAGCTCGATCCAACCTGTGCAGCACGACTAGGTTCTCCGTTTGGGTAGAGGACGGATCTCAGCAGGTGCGCCATCGACGCGCGCTGCTTCGCTTTGCTTGTCGCCGGCTAGTCGTGCGCCTTCTCCGCCGGCGGCTTCGCGGCAGCGTCGCGGGAGCTCCAACCTCTCCCCGGCTGATTCGAGATTTTGCTACAAACGGATAAGTTTTTGCTACACGTGCATGGATGGTAGCAAAAGCGGGAGAAGGTACCGTTTTGAGCATCCAACGGCTGTCATTGATTACATCCAACGGCTGCCGATCTGGGGGATCTGAAATTAGATCCCCGACCTGAAATTAGATCCCCCGGGGGACGCTCAGCGCGCGCCTTTGATAAAACTAGTTGAATGCCCGTGCGTTTCCATGGCCATTTTATTCCACTTACACTGATATCAATATAATTCACGTGAAAACTTACATGCATACAAATGATAGTACATAAACATAGTCTTAATTTTTTGTGCCATGCTTGTCTTTCTCATTTTTTTACTGTGATCATGAGTGTTTAATGCAAATATGGCAGAAACATATTTCAAGCACATGAAATTTATAACTTACACATACAATTTTATATGAAATCAGCAAGATCAGTGATTGTCGGGGGGACGAGTATGGAAAAGGATTGGGAGCAGTTGGCTCAAGGCCGGCTGGCCCGTGGCAAAGGCCGGCTGAGGAGCAGCCGGCTGGAGCCGTGGCCGGCTGCCTTGAGAGCCGGCTGGCTCTAATTCTACGCCGGTCTAGCCACGGCCGTCTGCGCTGTGGCTGGGCCGGCTTCTACGTGCCATGTCCGGCTGAGTTTTGTCTCTCCCCTGACCGGCTCGAGGCTGGCGAGCCTTGCAGAAGAAGGAACTGGAAAGGTGATCTGGGTGCAGAATTCCACGCTGATCTCACCTCCCGTAAAGTAAGGGGCACTGTGGAGAAACAGTGCCCCACGTCGAACAAGCCATCATGGCCTAGGCTGCGCCGTACTGCTACAGGCTACCGGTGCCGACAGAGACACCTCCTCCACATTGCCTGGCATGTCTTGTCGCCGCTGACCTCGGCAGAAGAACGAACATGCCTCAACGGCTGCTGACGCCAGCGCCTCGGGAAGGAGCGCTAAAGCCGGAGCCGGCGGAGCCGGCCAGTAGGTCACAGGGACTTCTTTGTAAACTAACAGCGTCTATATAAGCTGCGCTACCCCTCTCATGCGGGGGGACGATCAATCACTTGCCATTTTTCATACTTAGAGCTGCTCAGGGAGAGAGACCTTCGTCTACCTCTAGCCTCCCTGCGCAGCCGGATACAGCTCAAGGAGCACCATTGTACTTTGATACATCATATACACTCTAGAGCAGGAGTAGGGGTGTTACCTCCATATGAGGGCTCCGAACCTGGGTACGTCGCCGTGTCGCTCGTGCTCATACCCGCATCCGGATACCGCCGTAGACCTTTGCAGGAGCCACTCTCTTTAGCCATCCTATGGCATATGCCGTGACGATACCACGACATTTGGAGCCCACCGTGGGGCAAACAACGTCTTTGGCCAGTGTCTTTATTTGGACGGGCCTCACCATCACCACCGGCGAGCGAGTCGCTTCAGGCTTGATCTGGAGGTTCGGCTCCCTCGACTGCGTCAGCGACAACGCTGGCTGTTTCGCCGACCGGCCCTTCCCTACCGGCGGCAGCGTCATGTCCTTCGGTGGGCACGACGTATACGTCGCCATCGTTGCACCACCGTGCTACCCGCGCCAGATCCTGAGCTATGCAAGCCCTCCCCCATGAGCCGGCGCCAGCCACAACCTCGCTAGCCCAATGCGTCGTGCAGGAGGTCATGGCAACCGGCGACGAGAACGCCGACAAGACCACGCGCATTCGCGGCCCCGCCCTGGAACGCACCGCCGGAGGAGGCACATCCGGCTCGGGCCCAAAGGATCCACCGCCACCGCCCCGGCTGACGAAGTCCGGGCAAAGCTGAGCTCTCCGCTCACAGCTGGAGCCGAACCCTCCACCATCGAGGCGTACCTGGAGGCACACCGCCAGCTGCTCCTCAAGCAGGCGGGAGAGCTGGCTGCTGCCAAGCGCCAGCTAGAGATCACCCGGCGCGAGTACGAGCGCGCCCACGGCTTCACGCCAGGCGGCAACAACCCGAGCCGAGCAAGCCAGATTCGCCGCAGGGGAGGCGGCCTAGGCGCTGAGATCGACCGCGATGGCGCGGAAGAGCCGGCTCCGTCCACGGAGCTGCCATTCTACAACACCCCCGGCATGAACATGCGCGCGACAGAAGCCGCCGCGGAAGAGCTGAGCCGCCTGGAAGGCGAAGAGTTGCGCCACCAAGCAAAGCGGATAACTGAGCTTCTCCACATTGATGACCCACAAGTATAGGGGGTGTATCGTAGTACTTTTGATAAATAAGAGTGTCGAACCCAACGAGGAGCAGAAGGTGTTGACAAGCAGTTTCGATGAAGGATTCACTATAAATGCTCACAGACAAGTTTTCAGGAGGTTTTTATATACCAGATAAATAAAATACAAGTAAGTAAAATGCGAGAGTAATAATTGCAGCGAGTGGCCCAATCCTTTTAGCACAAAGGACAAGCCGGTTTGTTTACTTATGATGACCAAACGTTCTTGAGGACACACGGGAATTTAGTCTAGTGCTTTCGCTTCATGTAGTAGATTAATCTTCATTGTTTTGATAAGTGTTGTGTGGGTGAACCCATGCTAATGCACCGCCCTTCCTAGAACTAATACATACTTGTGATTAAACCCCTTGAAAGCATCCGCAAATACAAGAAAGTAATCAAGATAAATCTAACCACAGCCTTAAACTCTGAGATCCTGCTATCCCTCATGCATCGATATACCAACGGGGGTTCGGAGTTGCTCGTCACTCCGGTAACCCCACAATTAGCAAACGAATACAAGATGCATTCCCCTAGGCCCATAAAGGTGAAGTATCATGTAGTCGACGTTCACATGACACCACTAGAAGAATAACACCACAACTTAAATATCAAACCATTAAATATTACTCAACATAGTTCACTACTAACATTTAGACTTCACCCATGTCCTCAAGAACTAAACGAACTACTCACAAGACATCATATGGAACATGATCAGAGGTGATATGATGATGGATAACAATCTGAACATAAACCTTGATTCAACGGTTTCACTCAATAGCATCAATAACAAGGAGTAATCAATACCGGGAGAGTTTCCCCTATGAAATACTCAAGATTCAACCCTAGATGTTACAGCGGAGACGAGGTGCAGTGATACGTCTCCAACGTATCTATAATTTCTTATGTTCCATGCTAGTTTTATAACAATACCTACATGTTTTATTCATACTTTATATCGTTTTGATGTCCGGAACTAACCTATTAACAAGATGCCGAAGTGCCAGTTCCTGTTTTCTGCTGTTTTTGGTTTCAGAAATCCTACAAAGGAAATATTCTCGGAATTGGACGAAATCAACGCCCAGGGTCTTATATTTCACGGAAGCTTCCAGAGAGCCAGAGAGGGACCAGAGGGGAGCCCTGGGGGTCCCACCCCACCTGGCGGCGCGGCCAAGGGGGGCGCCCCCCTATGGTCTGGCTCCACCAGGACTCCTCCGAGGCTGCCATTCCGCCTATATAAAGCCTCCGTCGCGAAAACCCTAGAAGAATAAGCCACGGGACGAGAAAAGTTACGCAGCCGCCGCCATCGCGAAGCCAAGTTCGGGGGACAGAAGTCTTTGTTCCGGCACGCCGCCGGGATGGGGAAGTGCCCCCGGAAGGCATCTCCATCGACATCACCGCCATCTTCATCGCCGCTGTTGTCTCCCATGATGAGGAGGGAGTAGTTCTCCCTCGAGGCTAAGGGCTCTACCGGTAGCTATGTGGTTAATCTCTCTCTCATGTACCTCAATACAATGATCTCATGAGCTGCCTTACATGATTGAGATCCATATGATGAGCTTTGTATCACTATTAATCTATGTGCTACTCTAGTGATGTTATTAAAGTAGTCTATTCCTCCTTCATGATGTAAAGGTGACAGTATGTGCATCATGTAGTACTTGGCGTAGGTTATGATTGTAATCTCTTGTAGATTATGGAGTTAACTATTACTATGATAGTATTGATGTGATCTATTCCCCCTTTCATAGCTTAAAGGTGACAGTGTGTATGCTATGTTAGTACTCGGTATAAATTGCAACGGTCTATTATGCACTAGAGGTTACTTAAATATGAACTCCGAATGTTGTGGAGCTTGTTAACTCCGGCTTGAGGGAGCTCTTGTATCCCTACACAATGAATGGTGTTTGTCATCCAACAAAAGAGTGTAAGTAGCACAAAGGAAGAGAAGTTATTTATTTATGTGATCATTGATGAGAGTGTCCACTAGTGAAAGTAGGATCCCTAGGCCTTGTTTCCGAATAGAAAAGTTACACCACAGAGAATTGCCTCCCACACCAGCAAGCTATTTTCTGGCGCCGTTTCCAACAAGTTCTGCTACATGTTTACTTGCTGCCATATTTATTTCAGATTGTTATTACCACTCATATTCATCCATATCACTTGTATTTCACTATCTCTTCACCGAACTAGTGCACCTATACATCTGACAAGTGTATTAGGTGTGTTGGGGACACAAGAGACTTCTTGTATCTTAATTGCAGGGTTGCTTGAGAGGAATATCTTTGACCTCTACCTCCCTGAGTTCGATAAACCTTGGGTGATTCACTTAAGGGAAGCTTGCTGCCGTTCTACAAACCTCTGCTCTTGGAGGCCCAACACTGTCTACAGGAATAGAAGCGTGCGTAGACATCAAGCTATTTTCTGGCGCCGTTGCCGGGGAGGTAAGGTAAAAGGCATTCACATCCTCCGACTACTAAGCTATTTCCTAGCACTGTTGCCGGTGTGTGAGTGCTCGAAGGTATTTCCTTTAGGTCCTGCAATTATATATTTTTGTTTCTTGTTTTCACTAGTTAGGCTTAATGGAAAACAACAACAAAATGAGAGATCTTTATGAACTTTATCTTGAATTAGGACATGATGTGTTTGAAGAGAGAATTAAAAAACCCATGGAACTTTATATGCATGCTAATGGGAATGTTATTAGTATGAATGGTTTGAACACCATTGTTGCTAATGCTATGGAAAATTCTAAGCTTGGGGAAGCTGGTTTTGATGAGCATGATATTTTTAGTCCCCCAAGTTTTGAGGAGAAAATTTACTTTGATGATACTTTACCTCCTATTTATGATGATTATAATGATAGTGGTATTTTGGTGCCACCTACTATGGAGGATAAAGGTTATTATGATTATACCATGCCTGCAATTTATGATGATTACAATGATGGTTATGGTAGTTTTACTCCCACTATTACTAATAAAATTGATTATGCTTATGTGGAGAGTAATAATTTTATGCATGTAGCTCATGATAAGAATGTTTCATGTGATAGTTATATTGTTGAGTTTGTTCATGATGCTACTGAAAGTTATTATGAGAGAGGGAAACATGGTTATATGCATCTTAATAATATTAGGTTTCCCCTCTTTATGTTGAGAATCTTGAAGTTGCGCTTGTGTTGCCTTCCTACGCTTATTGCATTATGCTTACATGACTTGTTTATTTATAAGATTCCTTTTCATAGGAAGTGGGTTAGGCTTAAATGTGTTTTGAATTTGCTTCTTGATGCTCTCTTTTGCTTCAACTCTTATTTCTTGCGAGAGTATCATTAAAATTACTGAGCCCATCTTAATGGCTATAAAGAAAGCACTTCTTGGGAGATAACCCATGTGTTTATTTTGCTACTGTTTTGTTGTGTCTTGGAAGTTGTTACTACTGTAGCAACCTCTCCTTATCTTTATTTTATTGCATTGTTGTGCCAAGTAAATTCTTTGATAGTAAGGTTGATACTAGATTTGGATTACTGCGCAGAAACAGATTTCTTACTGTCACGAAATTGAGCAGCCCCGTTTGTAGGTAACTCAAAAAAATCTGCCAATTTATGTGTGTGATACTCAGATATGTACGCAACTTTTATTCTATTTGAGGTTTTTCATCTGAGCAAGTTAAGTGCCCCAGAAAAAATTGTCTTTACGGACTGTTCTGTTTTGACAGATTCTGCCTTTTATTTCGCATTGCCTCTTTTGCTATGTTGAATGGATTTCTTTGTTCCATTAACTTCCAGTAGCTTTGGGCAATGTCCAGAAGTGTTAAGAATGATTGTGTTACCTCTGAACATGTGAATTTTTGATTATGCACTAACCCTCTAATGAGTTTGTTTTGAGTTTGGTGTGGAGAAAGTTTTCAAGGGTCAAGAGAGGAGGATGATATACTATGATCAAGAAGAGTGAAAAGTCTAAGCTTGGGGATGCCCCGTGGTTCATCCCTGCATATTTCAAGAAGACCCAAGCATCTAAGCTTGGGGATGCCCAAGGCATCCCCTTCTTCATCGACAACTTATCAGGTCACCTCTAGTGAAACTATATTTTTATTCCGTCACATTGATACGTCTCCAACGTATCTATAATTTCTGATGTTCCATGCTTGTTTTATGACAATACCTACATGTTTTGTTCACACTTTATGATGATTTTATGCGTCTTCCGGAACTAACCTATTGACGAGATGCTGAAGTGCCAGTTCCTGTTTTCTGCTGTTTTTGGTTTCAGAAATCCTAGTAAGGAAATATTCTCGGAATTGGACGAAATCAACGCCCAGCATCTTAGAATTGCATGAAGCTTCCGGAACACCCGAGAGCCACCGGAGGAGGGCCCTGTGGGCCCGGATGACGAGCTGGCGCGGCCGGGGGTGGGCCGCGCCCCTATTGTGTCGTCGCCTCGTCGGCCTTCCGACTCCGCCTCTTCGCCTATTTAAAGGTCCCCGACCTAAATCTTCGATACGAATAAGCCACGGTACGAGAAACCTTCCGAGCCGCCGCCATCGCGAAGCCAAGATCCGGGGGACGGAGTCTCCGTTCCGGCACGCCGCCGGGACAGGAAGTGCCCCCGGAAGGCATCTCCATCGACACCACTGCCATCTTCATCAACGCTGCTGTCTCCCATGAGGAGGGAGTAGTTCTCCATCGAGGCTAAGGGTTGTACCGCTAGCTATGTGGTTAATCTCTCTCCTATGTACTTCAATACAATGATCTCATGAGCCGCCTTACATGATTGAGATTCATATGAGCTTTGTATCACTATTAATCTATGTGCTACTCTAGTGATGTTATTAAAGTACTCTATTCCTCCTCCATGATGTAATGGTGACAAGTGTGTGCATCATGTAGTACTTGGCGTAGTTTATGATTGTGATCTCTTGTAGATTATGAAGTTAACTATTACTATGATGGTATTGATGTGATCTATTCCTCCTTTCATAGTATGATGGTGACAGTGTGCATGCTATGATAGTACTTGGTATAGTTGTGTTGATCTATCACGCACTCTGAGGTTATTTAAACATGAATATCGAATGTTGTGGAGCTTGTTAACTCCGGCATTGAGGTGCTCTTGTAGCCCTACACAATTAATGGTGTTCATCATCCAACAAGAGAGTGTAGAGTGGTTTTATTATGTGATCAATGTTGAGAGTGTCCACTAGTGAAAGTATGATCACTAGGCCTTGTTCCCAAATACTACAATCATCGCTTGTTTACTGTTCTACTGCATCTGTACTTCCTGCAATATTACCACCATCAACCACACGCCAGTTGTAGCAGCAAGCTATTTTCTGGTGCCGTTACTACTGCTCATATTCATTCATACCACTTGTATTTCACTATCTCTTCGCCGAACTAGTGCACCTATACATCTGACAAGTGTATTAGGTGTGTTGGGGACACAAGAGACTTCTTGCATTGTGATTGCGGGGTTGCTTGAGAGGGATATCTTTGACCTCTTCCTCCTTGAGTTCGATAAACCTTGGGTGATCCACTTAAGGGAAAACTTGCTCGCTGTTCTACAAACCTCTCGCTCTTGGAGGCCCAACACTGTCTACGGGAAAAGAAGCGTGAGTAGACATCAAGCTATTTTCCGGCGCTCGTTGCGGGGAGGAAAGGTAAAAGGCACTCACACTCCGGTCCCAGGTAACTAAGTTATTTTCTGGTACCATTGTAAGTGCTCGAAGCTATTTCCTTTAGATCCTGCAATTGCATCTTTTTGTTTCTTGTTTTACACTAGTAAGGCATAATGGAAAGCAACATGGAGCTTTTTAAACTATTTCCTGAGTTAAGACATGGATTGTTTGCTGCGAAAATTAAAAAACCTATGAGTATGAACACTTTGAACACCATTGTTGCTAATGATATGGAAAATTCTAAGCTTGGGGAAGCTGGTTTTGATGAGCATGATATTTTTAGTCCCCCAAGCATTGAGGAGAAAATTTTCTTTGATGATACTTTGCCTCCTATTTATGATGATTATAATGATAGTAGTCTTTTGGTGCCACCTACTATGGATGATAAATCTAATTATGATTACAATATGCCTCCTATATTTGATGATAGCTACTTTATTGAATTTGCTCCCACTACAATTAATAAGAATGACTATGCTTATGTTGGGAGTAGTAATTATTTTATACATGAGACTCATGATAAGAATGCTTTATGTGATAGTTATATTGTTGAGTTTGCTCATGATGCTACTGGATATTACTATGAGAGATGATAACCCACAAGTATAGGGGATCGCGATAGTCTTCGAGGGAAGTAAAACCCAAATTTATTGATTCGACACAAGGGGAGGTAAAGAATACTTATAAGCCTTAACAACTGAGTTGTCAATTCAGTTGCACCTGGAAAAGCACTAGTAACAGGGGTGATGTGAAAGTAGCAGTAATATGAGAGCAGTAGTAACAGTAACACAGCAGCAGTAATAGCAATATGAGAGCAATGGCACCAGAAGATAGTTGATACTACTTCCAATGACATGTAGAACAGGTATATTATGATGAGAGATGGACCGGGGTTCCCAGCGATCTACACTAGTGGTAACTCTCCAATAAGTGACAAGTGTTGGGTGAACAAATTACAGTTGGGCAATTGATAGGAATCAAAGCATTAAGATAGAACATCAGGCTTATTAATTATGTAGGCATGTTTTCCGTATATAGTCGTACGTGCTCGCAATGAGAAACTTGCACAACATCTTTTGTCCTACCGGCCCGGTGGCAGCCGGGCCTCAAGGGAAACTACTCGGATATTAAGGTACTCCTTTTAATAGAGTACCGGAGCAAAGCATTAACACTCCATGAAAACATGTGATCCTCACATCACTACCATCCCCTCCGGTTGTCCCGATTTCTGTCACTTCGGGGTCTTTGGTTCCGGACAGTGACATGTGCATACAACTTATAGATACAATCTAAGCAATAAGTATAGAGCTCAAATCTAAGATCATGCCACTCGGGCCCTAGTGACAAGCATTAAGCATAACAAGATTGCAGCAACAATAACTTCACAAACTTTATAGATAGACTAATCATAATGTATCATCCATCGGATCCCAACAAACACAACACCGATTACATCGGATGAATCTCAATCATGTAAGGCAGCTCATGAGACCATTGTATTGAAGTACATGGGGGAGAGTATACCGACATAGCTACTGCTAGAACCCGTAGTCCATGGGGGAACTACTCACGGAGCATGGCGGAGGTGGTGGCGTTGATGGAGATGGCTTCCGGGGGCACTTCCCCGTCCCGGCAGGGTGCCGGAACAGAGACTTATGTCCCCCGAATTGGAGTTTCGCGATGGCGGCGGCGCCCCTGGAGTCTTTCTGGAGTTTCGTCAATTGGTACTGTGTTTTTAGGTCGAAAGGGGTTTTATAGGCGAAGAGGCGGCGCAGGAGGGTGCACAGGGGCTCCTCACCATAGGCTGGCGCGGGCCCAGGCCAGGCCGCGCCGCCTTATGGTGTGGTGGCCCTCTGGCCCCTCTCCGACTCTTCTTCGGTGTTCTGGAGCCTTCCGGGAAAAATAGGAGGTTTGGCGTTGATTTCGTCCAATTCCGAGAATATTGCCCGAACAGCCTTTACGGAACCAAAAACGAGCAGAAAACAGGAACTGGCACTGTGGCATCTTGTTAATAGGTTAGTTCCGGGAAACGCATAAAAACATTATAAAGTGCAAGCAAAACATGTAAGTATTGTCATAAAACAAGCATGGAACAACAGAAATTATGGATACGTTGGAGACGTATCAAGAGAGGAAAATATGGGTGTAGAAATTTTCATATTGCTAAAACACCTCTCTTTTTGCTGAAAATCTTGAAGCTGCACTTGTTTTATCTTTCTATGCTCGTTGCATTATGCTTCATGAATTTATTTATTTACAAGATTCCTTTTCATAGGAAGTGGGTTAGACTTAAAAATGTTTCATATTTTCTTCTTGATGCTCTCTTTTGCTTCAACTACTATTTCTTGAGAGTGCATCATTTAAATTGCTGAGCCCATCTTAATGGCTATAAAGAAAGCACTTCTTGGAAGATAACCCATGTGTTATTTTGCTACAGTACTTTTGTTTTATATTTGTGTCTTGGAAGTTTTTACTACTGTAGCAACCTCTCCTTATCTTAATTTTGTTGCATTCTTGTGCCAAGTAAAGTCTTTGATAGTAAGGTTCATACTAGATTTGGATTATTGCACAGAAACAGATTTCTTGCTGTCACAAATCTGGGTTGAATTCTCTGTAAGTAACTCAGAAAATTCTGCCAATTTACGTGAGTGATCCTCAGATATGTACGCAACTTTCATTCAATTTGAGCATTTTCATTTGATCAAGTCTGGTGCTTCGTAAAAATTCGTATTTACGGACTGTTCTGTTTTGATAGATTCTGCCTTTTATTTCGCATTGCCTGTTTTGCTATGCTTGATGGATTTCTTTGTTCCATTAACTTTCAGAAGCTTTGTGAAATGTCCAGAAGTGTTAAGAATGATTGTGTCACCTCTGAACATGTGAATTTTGATTATGCACTAACCCTCTAATGAGTTTGTTTTGAGTTTTGTGTGGAGGAAGTTTTCAAGGATCAAGAGAGGAGGATGATACAATATGATCAAGGAGAGTGAAAGCTCTAAGCTTGGGGATGCCCCGGTGGTTCATCCCTGCATATTTCAAGAAGACTCAAGCATTTAAGCTTGGGGATGCCCAAGGCATCCCCTTCTTCATCGACAACATTATCAGGTTCCTCTAGGGAAACTATATTTTTATTCCGTCACATCTTATGTACTTTGCTTGGAGCGTCTGTTTGTTTTTTGTTTTTTGTTTTGTTTGAATAAAATGGATCCTAGCATTCATTGTGTGGGAGTGAGACACGCTCCGCTGTTGCATATGGACAAATATGTCCTTTGGCTTTACTCATAATGTTCATGGCGAAGGTTGAAACTGCTTCGTTAATTGTTATATGGTTGGAAACGGGAAATGCTACATGTGGTAATTGGTAGAATGCCTTGGATAATTTGATACTTGGCAATTGTTATAGATCATGTTTAAGCTCTTGCATCATATACTTTGCACCTATTAGTGAAGAAATACATAGAGCTTGTTGAAATTTGGTTTGCATGATTGGTCTCTATAAAGTCTAGATATTTTCTAGTAAGGGGTTGAGCAACAAGGATGAAAGTGTAGAGTCTTATAATTCTTGCAATATGTTTTATGTGAGTTTTTCTGTACCGGTTCATGCTTGTGTTTGCTTCAAATAACCTTGCTAGCCTAAGCCTTGTATTGAGAAGGATTACTTCTCGTGCATCCAAATCCTTGAGCCAATAACTATGCCATTTGTGTCCACCATACCTACCTACTACATGGTATTTCTCCGCCATTCCAAAGTAAATTGCTTGAGTGCTACCTTTAAATTTATATCCTTTGTCTTTACAATAAATAGCTCATGGGACAAATAGCCTAAAAACTATTGTGGTATTGAATATGTACTTATGCATTTTATTTCTTATTAAGTTGTTTGCTGTGCGATAACCATGTTCCTGGGGACGCCATCAACTACCCTTTGTTGAATATCATGTGAGTTGCTATGAATGTTCGTCTTGTCTGAAGTAAGGGCGATTTACCATGAGTTGAATGGTTTGAGCATGCATATTGTTAGAGAAGAACATTGGGCCGCTAACTAAAGCCATGATCCATGGTGGAAGTTTCAGTTTTGGACAACAATCCTCAATCTCTTATGAGAATATTATTTGTTGTTGAATGCTTATGCATTAAAGAGGAGTCCATTATCTGTTGTCTATGTTGTCCCGGTATGGATGTCTAAGTTGAGAATAATCAAAAGCGAGAAATCCAATGCGAGCTTTCTCCTTAGACCTTTGTACAGGCGGCATAGAGGTACCCCTTTGTGATACTTGGTTAAAACATATGTATTGCGGTGATAATCCAGGTAATCCGAGCTAATTAGGACAAGGTCTGGGCACTAATGGTATACTATGCATGAGACTTGCAACTTGTAGGATATAATTTACATAACACATATGCTTTATTACTACCGTTGACAAAATTGTTTCTTGTTTTCAAAATAAAAGCTCTAGCACAAATATAGCAATCGATGCTTCCCTCTTTGAAGGGCCTTTCTTCTACTTTTATGTTGAGTCAGTCTACCTATTTCCTCCCACCTTAAGAAGCAAACACTTGTGTTAACTGTGCATTGATTCTTACATACTTGCATATTTGCATTCATCATATTACTTTATGTTGACAATATTCATGAGATATACATGTTGAAAGTTGAAAGCAACCGCTGAAACTTAATCTTCCTTTGTGTTGCTTCAATGCCTTTACTATGAATTTATTGCTTTATGAGTTAACTCTTATGCAAGACTTATTGATGCTTGTCTTGAAAGTACTATTCATGAAAAGTCTTTGCTATATGATTCAGTTGTTTACTCATTGTCTTTACCATTGCTTTGGATCGCTGCATTCATTACATGTGTTTACAATAGTATGATTAAGATTATGTTGGTAGCATGTCACTTCAGAAATTATCTTTGTTATCGTTTACCTACTCGAGGACGAGTACGAACTAAGCTTGGGGATGCTGATACGTCTCCAACGTATCTATAATTTCTGATGTTCCATGCTTGTTTTATGACAATACCTACATGTTTTGTTCACACTTTATGATGATTTTATGCGTTTTCCGGAACTAACCTATTGACGAGATGCCGAAGTGCGAGTTCCTGTTTTCTGCTGTTTTTGGTTTCAGAAATCCTAGTAATGAAATATTCTCGGAATTGTACGAAATCAACGCCCAGCATATTAGAATTGCATGAAGCTTCCAGAACACCCGAGAGCCACCAGAGGAGGGCCCTGTGGGCCCCAGATGACAGGCTGGCGCGGCCAGGGGGTGGGCCGCGCCCCCCTATTGTGTCGTCGCCTCGTCAGCATTCTGACTCCGCCTCTTCACCTATTTAAAGGTCCCTGACCTAAATCTTCGATACGAATAAGCCACGGTACGAGAAGCCTTCCAGAGCTGCCGCCATCGCGAAGCAAAGATCTGGGGGACAGGAGTCTCTGTTCCGGCACGCCGCCGGGACGGGGAAGTGCCCCCAGAAGGCATCTCCATCGAGACCACCGCCATCTTCATCAACGCTGCTGTCTCCCATGAGGAGGGAGTAGTTCTCCATTGAGGCTAAGGGCTGTACCGGTAGCTATGTGGTTAATCTCTCTCCTATGTACTTCAATACAATGATCTCATGAGCTGCCTTACATGATTGAGATTCATATGAGCTTTGTATCACTATTAATCTATGTGCTACTCTAGTGATGTTATTAAAGTACTCTATTCCTCCTCCATGATGTAATGGTGACGAGTGTGTGCATCATGTAGTACTTGGCGTAGTTTATGATTGTGATCTCTTGTAGATTATGAAGTTAACTATTACTATGATGGTATTGATGTGATCTATTCCTCCTTTCATAGTATGATGGTGACAGTGTGCATGCTATGATAGTACTTGGTATAGTTGTGTTGATCTATCATGCACTCTAAGGTTATTTAAACATGAATATCGAATGTTGTGGAGCTTGTTAACTCCGGCATTGAGGTGCTCTTGTAGCCCTACACAATTAATGGTGTTCATCATCCAACAAGAGAGTGTAGAGTGGTTTTATTATGTGATCAATGTTGAGAGTGTCCACTAGTGAAAGTATGATCCCTAGGCCTTGTTCCCAAATACTGCAATCATCGTTTGTTTACTGTTCTACTGCATCTGTACTTCCTGCAATATTACCACCATCAACCACACACCAGTTGTAGCAGGAAGCTATTTTCTGGTGTCGTTACTACTGCTCATATTCATTCATACCACTTGTATTTCACTATCTCTTCACCGAACTAGTGCACCTATACATCTGACAAGTGTATTAGGTGTGTTGGGGACACAAGAGACTTCTTGCATTGTGATTGCAGGGTTGCTTGAGAGGGATATCTTTGACCTCTTCCTCCCTGAGTTCGATAAACCTTGGGTGATCCACTTAAGGGAAAACTTGCTACTGTTCTACAAACCTCTGCTCTTGGAGGCCCAACACTGTCTACAGGAAAAGAAGCGTGAGTAGACATCACACATCTTATGTACTTTACTTGGAGCGTCTGTGTGTTTTTATTTTCGTTTTGTTATTTTCATTCTCTGAATAAATTCATGCTTGTGTGGGAGAGAGACACGCTCCGCTTTTTCATATGAACACTAGTGTTCTTCGCTTTTACTTTGAATGTTCATGGCGGAGTTGAAAACCGCTTCGTTAATTGCTATTTGGTTGGAAACAGGAAATGCTTCATGTAGTAATTGGTATATGGTCTTGAATAATTTGATACTTGGCAATTGTTGTGCTAATAAATCATGTTTAAGCTCTTGCATCATGTACTTTGCACCTATTAATGAAGAACTACCATAGAGCTTGTTGAAATTTGGTTTGCATGATTGGTCTCTCTAAGGTCTAGATATTTTCTGGTGAAGTGTTTGAACAATAAGGAAGACAGTGTAGAGTCTTATAATGCTTGCAATATGTTCTTATGTAAGTTTTTCTATACCGGTTCATACTTGTGTTTGCTTCAAACAACCTTGCCAGCCTAAGCCTTGTATTGAGAGGAATTCTTCTCGTGCATCCAAATCCTTGAGCCAAAAAGTACGCCATTTGTGTCCACCATACCTACCTACTACATGGTATTTCTCTGCCATTCCAAAGTAAATTACTTGAGTGCTACCTTTAAAATTTCATTCTTTGTCTTTGCAATACATAGCTCATGGGAAAATAGCCTTAAAAACTATTGTGGTATTGAATATGTTGCTATGTATCTTATTTATTATAAGTTGCTTGTTGAGCGGTAACCATGTTTCTGGGGACGCCATCAACTTTTACACCTTTGTTGAATATCATGTGAGTTGCTATGCATGTTCGTCTTGTCCGAAGTAAGGGCGATTTTCATGATCAAATGGTTTGAGTATGCATATTGTTAGAGAAGAACATTGGGCCGCTAACTAAAACCATGAATCATGGTGGAAGTTTCAGTTTGGACATCAATCCTCAATCTCTTATGAGAATATTATCCGTTGTTGAATGCTTATGCATTAAAGAGGAGTCCATTATCTGTTGTCTATGTTGTCCCGGTATGGATGTCCTAAGTTGAGATCTATCAAGAACGAGAAATCAAATGCGATCTATCTCCTTGGACCTTTGTACAGGCGGCATAGAGGTACCCCTTTGTGACACTTGGTTGAAACATATGTTATGCAATGATAATCCGTGTTAATCCAAGCTAATTAGGACAAGGTGCGAGCACTATTGGTATTCTATGCATGAGGCTTGCAACTTATAGGATGTCTTATACATAACACATATGAATTATTACTACCGTTGACAAAATTGTTTATATGTTTTCAAAATGAAAAGCTCTAGCACAAAAATAGTAATCCATGCTTCCCTCTGCGAAGGGACTTTCTTTTACTTTATGTTGAGTCAGTTTACCTACTTCTTTCTATCTTAGAAGCAAACACTTGTGTCAACTGTGTGCATTGATTCTTACATGTTTACCTATTGCACTTGTTATATTGCTTTATGTTGACCATTATCCATGAGATATACATGTTACAAGTTGAAAGCAATTGCTGAAACTTAATCATCCTTTGTGTTGCTTCAATGCCTTCTACTTTGAATCTATTGCTTTATGAGTTAAATCTTATGCAAGACTTATTGATACTTGTCTTGAAAGTACTATTCATGAAAAGTCTTTGCTATATGATTCAGTTGTTTAGTCATTATCTTTACCATTGCTTTGAATCACTTCATTCATCTCATATGCTTTACAATAGTATTGATCAAGATTATGTTGGTAGCATGTCACTTAAGAAGTTATCCTTGTTATCGTTTACCTACTCGAGGGCGAGCAGGAACTAAGCTTGGGGATGCTTGATACGTCTCCAACGTATCTATAATTTCTTATGTTCCATGCTAGTTTTATGACAATACCTACATGTTTTATTCATACTTTATATCGTTTTGATGCATTTTCCGGAACTAACCTATTAACAAGATGCCAAAGTGCCGGTTCTGTTTTTCTCGCTGTTTTTGGTTTCAGTAAATCCTACAAAGGAAATATTCTCGGAATTGGACGAAATCAACGCCCAGGGTCTTATATTTCACGGAAGCTTCCAGAGAGCCAAAGAGGGACCAGAGGGGAGCCCTGGGGGTCCCACCCCACTTGGCGGCGGCCAAGGGGGGGCGCGCCCCCCTATGGTCTGGCTCCACCAGGACTCCTCTGAGGCTGCCCTTCCGCCTATATAAAGCCTCCGTCGCGAAAACCCTAGAAGAATAAGCCACGGGACGAGAAAAGTTACGCAGCCCCGCCATCGCGAAGCCAAGTTCGGGGGACAGAAGTCTCTGTTCCGGCACGCCGCCGGGACGGGGAAGTGCCCCCGCAAGGCATCTCCATCGACATCACCGCCATCTTCATCGCCGCTGCTGTCTCCCATGATAAGGAGGGAGTAGTTCTCCCTCGAGGCTAAGGGCTCACCGGTAGCTATATGGTTAATCTCTCTCTCATGTACCTCAATACAATGATCTCATGAGCTGCCTTACATGATTGAGATCCATATGATGAGCTTTGTATCACTATTAATCTATGTGCTACTCTAGTGATGTTATTAAAGTAGTATATTCCTCCTTCATGATGTAAAGGTGACAGTGTGTGCATCATGTAGTACTTGGAGTAGGTTACGATTGTAATCTCTTGTAGATTATGGAGTTAACTATTACTATGATAGTATTGATGTGATCTATTCCCCCTTTCATAGCTTAAAGGTGACAGTGTGTATGCTATGTTAGTACTCGGTCTAAATTGCAACGGTCGATTATGCTCTAGAGGTTACTTAAATATGAACTCCAAATGTTGTGGAGCTTGTTAACTCCGGCTTGAGGGAGCTCTTGTAGCCCTACACAATGAATGGTGTTTGTCATCCAACAAAAGAGTGTAAGTAGTACAAAGGAAGAGAAGTTATTTATTTATGTGATCATTGTTGAGAGTGTCCACTAGTGAAAGTAGGATCCCTAGGCCTTGTTTCCGAATAGAAAAGTTACACCACAGAGAATTGCCTCCCACGCCAGCAAGCTATTTTCTGGCGCCGTTTCCAACAAGTTTTGCTACATGTTTACTTGCTGCCATATTTATTTCAGATTGTTATTACCACTCATATTCATCCATATCACTTGTATTTCACTATCTCTTCGCTGAACTAGTGCACCTATACATCTGACAAGTGTATTAGGTGTGTTGGGGACACAAGAGACTTCTTGTATCTTTATTGCAGGGTTGCTTGAGAGGAATATCTTTGACCTCTACCTCCCTGAGTTCGATAAAACTTGGGTGATTCACTTAAGGGAAACTTGCTGATGTTCTACAAACCTCTGCTCTTGGAGGCCCAACACTGTCTACAGGAATAGAAGCATGCGTAGACATCATGCAGCGGTGGAGATGACGGTGTCGGTGGTGGAGATGATGATGATGATGATCCCAACGAAGTCCAGCTCGATGACGGTGATGATGGCTGATGTCTACGCACACTTCTATTCCTGTAGACAGTGTTGGGCCTCCAAGAGCAGAGGTTTGTAGAACAGCAGCAAGTTTCCCTTAAGTGAATCACCCAAGGTTTATCGAACTCAGGGAGGTAGAGGTCAAAGATATTCCTCTCAAGCAAACCTGCAATTAAGATACAAGAAGTCTCTTGTGTCCCCAACACACCTAATACACTTGTCAGATGTATAGGTGCACTAGTTCGGCGAAGAGATATTAAAACGCATATGGTATAGATGGTGGTAAACGGTAATTGCGATCTGAAGTAAATATTGCAGGAAGTAAAGATGCGATAAAACGAGTAAATAAGCGATGTTTGCAGTATTTGGAAACAAGGCCTATGGATCATACTTTCACTAGTGGACACTCTCAACATTGCAATCATAATTGAATATAAATATAAGCACTTCATCATACTACTCTCCTGTTGGATAAAGAACTCAAATTCATTGGGCAAGTGTGCAAAAGCACACCTCAAAGGCGTATTCCCAAGTACTAATGAACACCCCACACTGTCACCGTGAGCATTCATAGGAGGTACTAACACACCACAATTCATAAGGGAGTTACACACGTCGCACACACTGTACCTTTACGCCGAGGTCACAGTAACCCCGAAGTTCACATAATAAAACACTTGAATAGCATATGACATCTAGATTGCAAAGCCTATGATCACATAGATGAATAAATAAATGCTACTCTCAAACACTCTCTTGTTGGATAACAAACACCATTCATTGTGTAGGGCTACAAGAGCTCCCTCAAGCCGGAGTAAACAAGCTCCACAACGTCATAAAGGAAACACACACGATGCACACACTGTCACCATTACACCGTGGAGAGTGAATCCGGAGTTCATATTTAAAGTAACCTCTAGAGTGCATAATAGACAAGAGTAACATCTACATATTCATAAAGATCACACCATGGGAGAGAGAGATGAACCACATAGCTACCGGTAGAGCCCTCAGCCTCGGGGGAGAACTACTCCCTCCTCATCATGGGAGACAACAATGGCGATGAAGATGGCGGTGGTGTCGATGGAGATGACTCCGGGGGCAATTCCCCGTCCCGGCGGCGTGCCGGAACAGAGATTCTGTCCCCCGAAACTTGGCTTCGCGATGGCGGCGGCTACGGAACTCTTCGTGGAATATGACTGGATGATTTAGGGTTTTCGCGACACAGAGAATATATAGGCGGAAGGGCGGCCTCGGAGGAGCCAGGGGGTGCCCACACCACATGGCGGCGCGGCCAGGGGTGGGCCCGCGCCCCCCTATGGTGTGGGTCCCCTGCTGGCCGCCTCCGACTCTCCTTCGATGTTCTGGAACCCTCCGTGGAAAATAGGAAGTTTGGCTTTTGTTTCGTCCAATTCCGAGAATATTTCCTGTGTAAGATTTCTGAAACCAAAAACAGCAGAAAACAGGAACTGATGCTTCGGCATCTTGTTAATAGGTTAGTTCCAGAAAATGCATAAAAATGATATAAAGTGTGAACAAAACTTGTAGGTATTGTCATAATATAAGCATGGAACATCAGAAATTATAGATACGTTGGAGACGTATCAAGCATCCCCAAGCTTAGTTCCTACTCGCCCTCGAGTAGGTAAACAATAAAAACAATAATTTCTGAAGTGACATGCTACCAACATAATCTTGATCAACATTATTGTAAAGCATATGAGATAAATGAAGTGACTCAAAGCAATAGTTTGCTAACAAAAAGATAATGACTAAACAACTGAATCATATAGCAAAAACTTTTCATGAATAGTACTTTCAAGACAAGCATAAAAAAGACTTGCATAAGAGTTAAGTCATAAAGCAATATATTCAAAGTAAGAGGTTTCGAAGCAACACAAAGGATGATTAAGTTTCAGCAATTGCTTTCAACTTGTAACATGTATATCTCATGGATAATTGTCAACATAAAGTAATATAACAAGTGCAATAAGTAAACATGTAAGAATCAATGCACACGGTTGACACAAGTGTTTGCTTCTAAGATAGAAAGAAGTAGGTAAACTGACTCAACATAAAGTAAAAGAAGGGCCCTTCGCAGAGGGAAGCAGGGATTACTCATGTGCTAGAGCTTTTTATTTTGAAAACATGGAAACAATTGTGTCAACGGTAGTAATAATTCATATGGGTTATGCATAAAGCTTCCTATAAGTTGCAAGCCTCATGCATCGAATACTAATAGTGCCAGCACCTTGTCATAATTAGCTCGGATTTCCATGGATTATCATTGTATTACATATGTTTCAACCAAGTGTCACAAAGGGGTACCTCTATGCCACCTGTACAAAGGTCCAAGGAGATAAATCGCATTTGATTTCTCGATTTTGATAGATCTCAACTTGAGGACATCCATACCGGGACTACATAGAAAACAGATAATGGACTCCTCTTTTTAATGCTTTAAGAATTCAACAACAAATAATATTCTCATAAGAGATTCTGAGGATTAATGTCCAAGCTGAAACTTCCACCATGATACATGGCTTTAGTTGGCGACCCAATGTTCTTCGCTAACAACATGCATACTCAAACCATTTAACTCATGGCAAATCTCCCTTACTTCAGACAAGACGAACATGGATAGCAAATCACATGATATTCAACAAAGGTGTGACAGGTTGATGGCGTCCCCAGAAACATGGTTACCGCTCAACAAGTGATGTCTACGTTCCCCCTCCTTTCCTGTAGACAGTGTTGGGCCTCCAAGAGCAGAGGTTTGTAGAACAGCAGCAAGTTTTCCCTTAAGTGGATCACCCAAGGTTTATCGAACTCAGGGAGGAAGAGGTCAAAGATATCCCTCTCATGCAACCCTGCAACCACAAAGCAAGAAGTCTCTTGTGTCCCCAACACACCAAATAGGTGCACTAGTTCGGCGAAGAGATAGTGAAATACAGGTGGTATAAATAAGTATGAGCAGTAGCAACGGTGCCAGAAAATAGCTTGCTAGCGTGTAGTTGATGGTGGTAGTATTGCAGCAGTAGTAACACAGTAAAAAGTAAACAAGCAGTAGTAACTCAGCAGTATTTAGGAACAAGGCCTAGGGATTACACTTTCACTAGTGGACACTCTCAACATTGATCACATAACAGAATAGATAAATGCATACTCTACACTTTTGTTGGATGACGAACACATTGCGTAGGATTACACGAACCCTCAATGCCGGAGTTAACAAGCTCCACAATGATGCTCATATTTTAGTAACCTTTAGTGTAAGATAGATCAAAAGACTAAACCAAGTACTAGCATAGCATGCACACTCGTCACCTTCATGCATATGTAGGAGGAATAGATCACATCAATATTATCATAGCAATAGTTAACTTCGCAATCTACAAGAGATCATGATCATAGCATAAACCAAGTACTAACACGGTGCACACACTGTCACCTTTACACACGTGCAGGAGGAATAGAACTACTTTAATAACTTTGCTAGAGTAGCACATAGATAGTAGTGATACAAAACTCATATGAATCTCAATCATGTAAAGCAGCTCATGAGATTATTGTATTGAGGTACATGGGAGAGAGATGAACCACATAGCTACGACGAAGCCCTCAGCCTCGGGGGTGGATTACTCCCTCCTCATCATGGAGGCAGCGATGGCGGTGAAGATGGCGGTGAAGACGGCGGTGGAGATGGCTCCGGGGGCAATTCCCCGTCCCGGCAGGGTGCCGGAACAGAGAGTTCTGTCCCCCGAATTGGAGTTTCGCTACGGTGGCGGCGCCCCTGGAGTCTTTCTGGAGTTTCGTCAATTGGTGTCAAAGTTTTAGGTCACGACGGCTTAAATAGGCGAAGAGTCGGAGTCGGAGGGGCCACGGGCTGCCCAAACCATAGGGGGACGCGCCCCCCCTTGGGCCGCGCCGGGGTGTGGTTTGGTGGCCCTGTGCCCCTCCTCTGGTCCTTCTCGTGTGTTCTGGATGGTTCCGGGAAAAATAGGAACGTGGGCGTTGATTTCATCCGATTCCGAGAATATTTCGTTACTAGGATTTCTGAAACCAAAAACAGCAGAAAACAGCAACTGGCCTCTCGGCATCTCGTCAATAGGTTAGTTCCGGAAAACGCATAAAAATGATATAAAGTGTGAACAAAACATGTTGGTATTGTCATAAAACAAGCATGGAACATCGGAAATTATAGATACGTTGGAGACGTATCAGCATCCCTAAGCTTAGTTCCTACTCGTCCTCGAGTAGGTAAACGATAAAAGATAATTTCTGAGGTGACATGCTACCAACATAATCTTAATCATACCATTGTAAAGCATATGAGATGAATGCAGCGATTCGAAACAATGTAAATGCAATGAGTAAACAATTGAATCATATAGCAAAGACTTTTCATGAATAGTACTTTCGAGACAAGCATCAATAAGTCTTGCATAAGAGTTACTCATAAAGCAATAAATTCATAGTAGAGACATTGAAACAACACAATGGAAGATTAAGTTTCAGCGGTTGCTTTCAACTTGTAACATGTATATCTCAGGGATAGTTGTCAATGCAAAGCAATATAACAAGTGCAATAAGCAAGTATATAAGAATCAATGCACAGTTCACACAAATGTTTGCTTCTTGAGGTGGAGAGAGATAGGTGAACTGACTCAACAATAAAAGTAAAAGAATGGTCCTTCAAAGAGGAAAGCATCGATTGCTATATTTGTGCTAGAGCTTTGATTTTGAAAACATGAAACAATTTTGTCAACGGTAGTAATAAAGCATATGTATCATGTAAATTATATCTTACAAGTTGCAAGCCTCATGCATAGTATACTAATAGTGCCCGCACCTTGTCCTAATTAGCTTGGACTACCGGATCATCACAATGCACATGTTTTAACCAAGTGTCACAAAGGGGTACCTCTATGCCGCCTGTACAAAGGTCTAAGGAGAAAGCTCGCATTGGATTTCTCGCTATTGATTATTCTCAACTTAGACATCCATACCGGGACAACATAGACAACGAGATAATGGACTCCTCTTTTATGCATAAGCATGTAACAACAATTAATAATTTTCTCATTTGAGATTGAGGATATATGTCCAAAACTGAAACTTCCACCATGGATCATGGCTTTAGTTAGCGGCCCAATGTTCTTCTCTAACAATATGCATGCTTAACCATAAGGTGGTAGATCGCTCTTACTTCTGACAAGACGAACATGCATAGCAACTCACATGAAATTCAACAAAGAGTAGTTGATGGCGTCCCCAGTGAACATGGTTATCGCACAACAAGCAACTTAATAAGAGATAAAGTGCATAATTACATATTCAATACCACAATAGTTTTTTAAGCTATTTGTCCCATGAGCTATATATTGCAAAGGTGAATGATGGAATTTTAAAGGTAGCACTCAAGCAATTTACTTTGGAATGGCGGAAAATACCATGTAGTAGGTAGGTATGGTGGACACAAATGGCATAGTGGTTGGCTCAAGTATTTGGATGCATGAGAAGTATTCCCTCTCGATACAAGGTTTAGGCTAGCAAGGTTGTTTGAAGCAAACACAAGCATGAACTAGTACAGCAAAACTCACATAAAAGACATATTACAAGCATTATAAAACTATACATCGTCTTCCTTATTGTTCAAACATCTTACTAGAAAATATCTAGACTCTAGAGAAACCACTCATGCAAACCAAATTTTAACAAGCTCTATGTATTTCTTCACTAATGGGTGCAAGGTATATGATGCAAGAGCTTAAACAAGAGCACAACAATTGCCAAATATCAAGTTATTCAAGACATCATACCAATTACTACATGTAGCATTTTCTGTTTCCAACCATATAATAATTAACGAAGCAGTTTCAACCTTCGCCATGAAAATTAAAAGCTAAGAACACATGTGTTCATACGAACCAGCGGAGCGTGTCTCTCTCCCTCACAAGCATTTATTCAAACAAAAACAGAAACAAAAGCACACAGACGCTCCAAGCAAAGCACATAAGATGTGATGGAATAAAAATATAGTTTCAGGGGAGGAACCTGATAATGTTGTCGATGAAGAAGGGGATGCCTTGGGCATCCCCAAGCTTAGATGCTTGAGTCTTCTTGAAATATGCAGGGATGAACCACCGGGGCATCCCCAAGCTTAGAGCTTTCACTCTCCTTGATCATGTTGCATCATACTCCTCTCTTGATCCTTGAAAACTTCCTCCACACCAAACTCAAAGCAAACTCATTAGAGGGTTAGTGCATAATCAAAAACTCACATGTTCAGAGGTGACACAATCATTCTTAACACTTCTGGACATTGCTCAAAGCTACTGGAAGGTAATGGAACAAAGAAATCCACCCAACACAGCGAAAGAAGCAATGCGAAATAAAAGGCAGAATCTGTCAAAACAGAACAGTCCGTAAAGACGAATTTTAAAATGGCACCAGACTTGCTCAGATGAAAATGCCCAAATTGAATGAAAGTTGCGTACATATCTGAGGATCACTCACGTAAATTGGCATAATTTTCTGAGTTACCTACAGAGAATTTTGCCCAGATTTGTGACAGCAAAGAAATCTGTTTCTGCGCAGTAATCCAAATCTAGTATGAACTTTTCTATCAACGACTTTACTTGGCACAACAAAACACAAAACTAAGATAAGGAGAGGTTGCTACAGTAGTAAACAACTTCCAAGACACAAATATAAAACAAAGTACTGTAGCAAAATAGCACATGGGTTATCTCCCAAGAAGTTCTTTTTATAGCCATTAAGATGGGCTCAGCAGTTTTGGTGATGCACTCGCAAGAAATAGTATTTGAAGCAAAAGAGAGCTTCAAGAGGCAAATTCAAAACACATTTAAGCCTAACATGCTTCCTATGCAGAGGAATCTTGTACACAAATGAATTCATGAAGAACAAAGTGACAAGCATAAGAGGATAAAACACGAGTAACTTCAAGATTCTCAACATAAAGAGGGGAAACTTAATATTATTAAGATGCATATAACCATATTTCCCTCTCTCATAATAACTTTCAGTAGCATCATTGATGAAATCCACAATATACCCATCACTTAAAACATGCTTATCATGGTTCATATACATAGAAGTATCATTAATTTTGGCATAAGAAGAGTTATTCTCATTAATAGTAATTGGAGCAAGATTATTATCAAGAATTTGAACATGGTAAACAAGTTGCATATTAAAAGAATTGTTTTTGGTAATCCAATCATGACTATGACAAGTTTCATAAGGATAATTATAACCTATATCATAGCATTCTTTATAATAATCATCAAAGATCGGAGGCACGATGTCATCATAAGAAATAGAATAGTTATCTTTCACGATCGGTTTATCTATGACCATACCATCATTGTTATTAGAAGGAGATGTATCAAGAACATAATGACCAGTAGCAAAAGGATTTTCAAACACCTCTTCCCCAAGCTTAGAGCTTTCTATATCATTATGGGAGGAAGCATGGATAGCAACGACACTATGGCAATTATTATCATCTTCGAGAATTAGTTTCCCGGAGATTTGTAATATCAAAAGTAGTGTGCTCATTCAAATCATGATCGCTAATGTATGTAAAGGGCATAGGAAGATCATCGTATTCAGATTCATTATCACAATAATCATCAGGAGCAACATACTTACTGGTTACCTATCGTTATCTCATATACGCGGGGATATGCTGTTACCTCTTTCTTTTTATTCCCCTTATTCTTCTTCTTCTTCTTCGTTCCCTTCTTCTTCTTCTCCTTCTCCTTTTCCTCGTTCCCTTCTTCAGGAGGGAGAGGCTTGAAGGGTGGCTTGTCCGCATAACCTGATTTACTTTCAGAAACAATAGAAGAAACTTGGGAGGATCCCTCCTTTTCATTAATTAGTTGAAAACACACAGCGGTCCTATCATATTTTGGCAAGGTGTCATCTTCTAAA